>NC_141627.1:12334030-12636530 GCF_047967505.1 Dipteris shenzhenensis | reverse complement strand
AGTGTGGGAAGCTTGTCTTTGATGCTTTTTGGTATTTCGAGTTGATAAGAACTTAGTGGGCTTGATTGCTAAGGTGTGTGTGAGGTCCAAACACCTCAAAAAACAACAAAAATAAGGAATTTTGCCAAGTTTTGAAGTAGTTTTGTGTCTTAGATCTTACCCTTTCTGAATTTGACTTTCAAAAAGTGTTTTGTTTTCAAGTTTTTTTCATTGAGTAGGTAGATTAGGTAGTGCCTCTGACCATGGTCTACCCCACCACACCAATTTAATGTGTCTTAGAGTTACTTTCGTGCCAATCTCACAATCGTTGACCGATGCTGTAGAGTTTTCCTATCGACCGTTGCTGTCCTACTACTCTGTCGTCGACACGATGAACCCACCATCATCATTCCCCTCCGCTTGTCACGTTACTCCCATCACGCCGCCTATTTGTTGCTGTTTTGATCCCATCGTCCAATGTTTTACACTTACTCTGCCGTCGTTGCTATATGCTTATCCTACTGATCATTGCCATTTTGATCCCCACACCCATCACGATACTATCCCACTGACCAACATGCTAGTAAGATCCCACTAATTCCCTACTCTACCGCCCACTGTTATCCCGTATCCCTACACCCATGAGGATAGCCCATGCAATCGTTTGCGCTAACCCTGTGGCAACAATTATCCCACCGATCATCACGATACATCTATCCCACTGCCCGATGCTATATTCTTATTCTGTCACCGTCACTATATGCTTATGCCACCACTTGCTCGCTAAAACCGTATTAGACCACCCGGTGCTATGCTCATAGACCACCGACCAGTGTGATACCTCTGGGGTAGCCAAAGAATTAAAAGAAAATTCCATAACCTCAATTCAGCCTGAGTGTCCTTAGCCAGAGGCATTTCACATGCACTTGAGGTCCAGGAGGAACACAAGGGTGACTTATCATACTCTAGATCTATGTCTAAGAGGTGGGCTAGAGAATCTTTCATTGTCTAACTAGCATATGAACCCTTAGTCTGGTATCTCCCGAGAGTGGTTGGCATGCTTGGGGACTTACATTGGCATCAAAACCAACTTCTAGAGGAGATCTAAAAAAGGCACAATTTTCTTTCGGATGATCTCATGTTTCCTTAGATAAGTAAAAAACGATTTTCTTTTATAAATAACGTGTCAACACATCGTACAACCTTTAAGGTCTTGAGAGAGCTAAATTGTGGATTTGATCCTCCAAAAAAGGGGTTCATGCAATGAGCAAGAGAGGGAAGAGCACTCACAATAGAACAAAAATCATGGCTTTCCAAGGGGAGAATGGTACCAGGGCCATTTATCAAAATCTCAAAATTCTGAAAGAAAAAATTTCTATGGAGTTAATTAAATCTTAAATTTAAAAGCAGAGAGTTAAGGGAGAGGTTGAGAGAACAAGAGAGAGAGCAAAGAAAGAGAGCAAGAGGTTGAGAGAAAGCAACATTGAGATAGGAAGGTCGAGCAAATGATTGACACACTTCATAATAGACACTCTGACCCATTCTTTCTCTTTCAAATTTTACAAGCAAGTGGGGGACCTTAGAGCTCAAGGTTTCATTGGGGAAAATGTTCAAGATAATATGTTCCCTTGGAATGCAGTTGGCTTGCTTCCTGATTCCCACCATCTCAAGTCGTAAGTCATTAAGTGCCTTAGCAAGATCATTGACACCAGGTTCTTCTATTGGCAGGGCAGAAGGTGTAGGCAGGAGGGGAGCTTGTGGATGAGGTTGGGGAAACCCCCCAGGTGGAGGGTGAGAATATGCCCCTGACGAGGGAGATGCATACATCCCAAGAGGAGACTATGGATACATTCTTGGTGAAAGAGGCTAAGGAAATGTCCCTAGCAGACGCTATGAGGCTCTAGAAGGTTGGGGTGGAGCAAAGGCTTTCCTGGAAGCAGGGTCCCGACTAAACTTTGTCAAACTTGTGAGCAATCTGTTGTGCTCGCTCCATGGTATCCGGATCCTTCCACTTAAGCTTGAGATGAAAACCGTCTTCAACCCCAGCAATCAAGTAACTCAACACATGTTGAGTCATCTCAGTTTGGAATCCAGCATTGTCTTCTTGCGTGGCAATCAAGCAATCAAGAAGTATGGCCGCTCGGTCCACATACCGACGCATCGTCTCTCCTTTTAACTGCTTCAAATTTGCCACCAACTCTAACGGACCACCTTTATCTACTTCTCATACCATACCCGAGCCAATCCTTCGAAGAATGTGGGTAATACCAACAACTAGCAATCTTCTATTAGGAAATTAATGCACACACATCGACATTTGAATGTAACTATGTATTCTTTTGGGTTCTTGCCCATCCAGCCACCACAGAACACCGGGATGTCTGCCATTGAGGAAAATAGAAAGAAATGGAAATTGTGGTAAGGTGGAGAGGGAAAAAAAACTGTTGGCTAACTACTAATAATTGAGAGTGGTATTTTGAAATAAAATTCAGGAGATGAAACTTCTAGAAAACATACGTAAGCTAGAAATAGAGATTCAAGAAATGAGCAGAACATGGTGCGAGAAGAATCAACAACAAAGAAAAGCTCATAGACAACCTTCATGGTCGGGCCATTATTGTGGGGGATTAGGGGCTCGGCGCTGCATCAAGTTGTTCATGAGAGCAAAGAGGAGGGCCATTATCAGGGCAAGAAGATGCAAGGCTTGCACATCACCTTCAGCTTCCTCTAACTCTTGCAATCTCTAAGAGATTTCTTCTAGCGATGTTCGGTCTGGCATTGCAACTTCTTCTTCTGGTCAAGTTGATGGAGTACTTTTTGAATGATGGCCTTAAGACAGAGGACCCAAATGATGTAGTTGGGACACTTTGTTAGGCGGTGGCCACATTCCCCACAATAATAACAATATATGACTCGCATGCGGGCGGTTCGCCTCCATGGGGTGTAGAAATACGATGCAGCGGAGAGATCGTTTGACAACAACGATAGTACAATAACAAGAGGATAGACACAATAGAGCTTAATAAAAATTTTGTATCAGATACAACTGATGGTGTTGTCCACCCATGTGCTCTCAAGTAGAGCTTCCATGGCGATCTAGACAGACTCTAGATGGAGAAGGACTGGAGGTAGTAGGGCTATTGGCATTTGATGTTGAGGCTTGAGAAGTGGCCTCCTTATATAGCCCTTCGTAGTAGACCAATTCCACCACAAAGGTGGGCTGGCAATGGCACATGCATATTGACTTAGCACTGTGTGTGACTAAGTGCAAGGACGATGGCACATATTGCTTGACTTTTGCCACCGATCAAAGACCATTGACCACCAACCATCGATCACGTGCATGAGGGTGTATTCACACGTGAATGATCACGTTGCCCCCACACCCCCATCAGGGGGGCACTACCCCTAGACCCCCGGGATTGGGGGCACTGTCCTGAGCCCCCAAGGAGTACATTGATCCGTCTATCATCTCCTAACCATCAAACAATCACCATGAGTCCTCATCTAGTGTCAAAACTAGGATCCTACCAATGTCCAGTGCTCACACCATCGCTTCTCCTCATAATGGGGGCCTTACAACAGAGCACTATGGAACATTGGTGGTTACACATGAAAGGTGGGCATTGCACATATACCAACACCCCCTCTCAATGTCCACCCGAAGGTGAACTAGGTTCTTGGCCCAATGCCAAGCTCATGAAGATGCTGAATAAGATGTTCCTTCCCCAAAGCTTTGGTGAAGATGTCAGCACAGTTCTTCTCAATGCAACAGTAGTACTCCAAATCAACAATCTCATCCTGGATCAGCTCCCGTACATAGTGGTACCGAATCTCGATGTGCTTTGTCTTAGCATGAAATACAAGATTCTTAGAGATGGCCATACAACTTTGATTATCGCACCTTTGTGTTGTAGGCTCTCTCACTGGAACTCCTATGTCTACCAAAATCCTTTGAAGCCAAACTGCCTCGCATGCAATGAAACAAGCTGCCTTGTACTCTGCTTCTGTAGAAGAGAGGGCCACAGTGGTTTGCTTCTTGCTTACCCAAGAACAAAACCTCCTCCTTGAGATGCCCATCCAAGAATGCAGACTTAATATCCATTTGAAAAACTACCCATTTGTTATGAGCAGCCATAGCAAGCACAGTACGGTCATTCTGGCAGTGGGTACAAAAGTTTCACTTATATCAAAACCTTCCACTTGTGAGAAGCCTTGTGCAACAAGACAAGCTTTATACTTTTCTAGACTACCATCAGCTTTATATTTGGCTTTCCATACCCATTTTGTACCAATTACCTTTCTCTTTGCAGGTCGACTTACAAGCTCCCAAGTGTCTCATTATGTTGTCATATTCTGACTGCATAGCCGCCTTCCATTTTGGATCTGCCAGTGCCTCTTCCAAGTTTGCTAGCTCCTTGACTGTCTCCCTAATCTCAGCCATCAAGGCAATGTTGACTATTGTGGGGGTTAAAGGTCACTGTGCCTTTACCCCGGTTATGTACAATACTCAAACACATATATAAATGAATGTAAAAGAAGATTATGGTGGTTCTGCACCCACCAAAACTTGTGTGGCCCTCTGTTTCTCTCTCTCCCTCTTCCGTTCTTGCTTCCGTTGAGAGCACTCTCAACTGGTATCAGAGCCCGGGTGACCTAGCTGAGCGTGCATGAATGCTTGAAGCTTAGCAGCTCTATGGGAGGAAGGAGAAGCTCTGTGGGAAGCTTTGTGGGTGACTTTACTTGCATCCGAGTGTGTAGAGACCTTGGAGGAACCTCTGGAAAAGTCACTTTGGCTTTGCGAAGTGGTTTTGAGAGCCTGTTAAGTGGTTTCAAAGAAAAAGTCATTTTTTGAGCTTTTCCCTATTCCGTTCGATGACAGAGACTCCGTATTGATTGTAGAGGCAACTATTGCTTGCTTTTAGTGTCCACTTCACTTCAGGAGCTTGGAAACACCTTCATTCTTGAATCTGGGGTCATTTCATTGGATTTCTGACTCACTGTATCAGTTCCTACGTTTTTCTGCCCGGGTGTTGGAACTCAAGTTTGGAGCAACCATTTGCAGATCTGTCAGTTTCGGTGGACTCAGGAGGTCCTCAAACTTCTATGTTGCTCATCATTCACACTCCGGTGGAGTTTACAAACAGCTCTGTTTCAAAAAACGTTTTTCAGCCCGTGTGTTGGACCCAGTGATTGAGACCACGGTTTCCAAAATCATATGTCCCATTGCATTCCGGACACCTAAAAACCCCTACCTATTAGTTCTTGCATGATTCGGTGGAGGATTTTCAGAGTTATAGATCTCTGTGTATTCGATTTCGTCTCTCTGTTATGCATTTTTCATTCTAAGGTTTTGAAACCTTAGATTTATGCCACATGGTAGTGGATAAGTGTTGACTCCCATTTCTCACTCATCAGTTGGGATTTTGGAGTTTCGACAGAAGAGAGAAATTTGCAGATTTTCTTGCTGAGTCCGATTATGCAATGGCGCCCATGTTTTGAGGCATCTCAGGTTCTATTTTCAGTAGCGGTCATTACCGTAGGACTATGATTTCTTGAGCATACCTTATGCAGATCACTCTGGTTGCAGTTTGAGCAGTGTGCGCTCATTCGTGGTGTGCATTTGGTTGGTTGCAGTGGATGATTTATAGGCCATTTGGATGCATTGCGGTCCTTATTGGATGCGCTGATAGGCCCAAATCGCCTTGTGGGATGCTATTTATATGGACGCTTTGCACATGGATGCTATTTTATGCTGAGGGACAGCTTTGACACATTGCAGGTGATGCACTGATAGTGCTATGCTCTCTTGGACGAGATATTATTAATGCATATGCTAGTGGACGGTGTTTATGCTTGAGTCATTTGGCACTTATTGGCATTTTGGATTGCCATTGCAGTTGGCATTTTCTTTTGGGCTAGATTTGCTCATATGGATGCATAGTATATGCACATGAGTCGGATGCTTTGAGACATCAGTTTTGGTGATATTTCACTCTATTGTGGCATACACATTTGGGTGCACCTAGTATTTGGTGTGATTCTCTCTTGTATGCACTAGCATTTGGGATTTTGTTTTATTTGCATTATGGCATCCTCTTCCATGTCTGAAAAGGAGTTTTTCAATATTAAAAAGTTTGATGGGACAAACTTTTCTTTGTGGAAAGAACAGATAAGGGATGTGCTTATTCAAAAGAAGCAGATTAAACCCTTGGCAGGGATTGAAGGTAAGCCTGCAAATATGTCTGAGGATGATTGGAATGAGTTGGATGCATTCGCAAAGTCTACTATTAGACTTCATCTTGCGGAGTCAGTTTATTTCGTAGTAGTAAATGAGCAGACTACGGAAGATTTGTGGAAGAAACTATGTGCCACTTATGAAAAGAAAACTCCTCTAATAAAGTTTACCTCATGAAGAGGTTGTTTGAGCTGTAGATGAAGGAAGGGGTCTCCATTGCTTCTCACTTGAATGAATTCAATATTATTTTCAGCCAGCTTCAGGCTCAGAAGATGAATTTTGATGCAAAGACTAAGGCAATATTTCTCTTATGTTCATTGCCATCCTCATGGGATACCTTCTGTACAGCTGTCAGTAACTCTGCACCTGGTGGAGTACTAAAATTTGATGATGTTGTGGGTAGCTTGTTGGCCAAGGAGATTAGATGGAAGTCTATGGACGGCAACAAGCAGGATGCAGCCTTAAATGTTCAAAGGGGCAGATCACAGTTCAAGGGGAAGTCCCAAGAAAGAGGGAAGTCTCGTAGCAAATCCAGGGCATGGAACATTGAGTGTTACCACTGTGGCAAGAAGGGCCATATGAAAAAGGATTGCTACAAGCTGAAAAGAGAGCAAAAGGATAAGAAAAAGAATGCAAATTGGGGTGCAAATCAAAAGGAAGAGAGTCCAAGGGAGGACAAAGGAAAAGTGAAGATCGAGGAGATCAATGCAGTCACACATGATAGTGACAATGATGTTCTCTTCATGTCTAGTTTATCTGCAGAGTTGCTTACCACTTCAGATGATGCATATTCCCAGGATTGGATTTTGGATTCTGGTGCTTCATTCCATGATGTTACTCCCCATAGGGAATGGTTCTCCACTTATGACAGTGGAAAGACAGGTTGTGTGCATCCTGGAAATGACTATGCATGTGACATAGTGGGAGTAGGTGACATAAAGTTTTCTTTTGCAAATGGGTTTGCATTTATTTTGAAACATGTGAGACATGTGCCTAAGTTGACCAAGAGTCTTATTTCAGTGGGTCAGCTAGATGATGCTGGTTTTCACAACACTTTTGGCTTTCAGAGTTGGAAAGTTCAAAAGGGCTCTATGCTTTTGGCCAAGGGTGCCAAGTGTGGGACTTTGTATCCCTTACATGTATCAGGGGTATTTGATCATGTTGTTGCAATAACTGAGCAACCAAGCACTTCTTTGTGGCATTGCAGGTTGGGGCACATGAGCCAAAATGGAATGAAACTCTTATGCCGTTTGGGTTTTGTACCGCATTTGAGTTTCTCTGATTTTGAATTTTGTGAGTACTGTCTCTATGGGAAGCAGACTAAATCAGCCCATAAAAGAAGGAGAAAGAAAGAGTTTGAAAAGCTTGATTTGGTGCATTCAGACGTATGTGGTCCCATGCCTACACGGTCATTAGGCAGGGCTGAATACTATGTGACATTCATTGATGATGCAACTAGGAAAGTGTGGGCTTATGCTATAGCTCAGAAGAGTAATGTGTTCAAGGTATTTCAGAAATGGCTAGCCTTGGCTGAGAATCAGTCAGGTAGAATGCTTAAATGCCTACGGACTGACAATGGTGGAGAGTATCTCTCTCATGACTTTCAGCATTTCTATGATACACGTGGGATTAAGAGGGAGAGAAAAGATGAACCATACCATTCAAGAAAGGTTGCAATGCATGCTTTCCAATGCAAGTCTTTCTGGTGGTTTTTGGGCTGAGGCAATGAAGACTACAGTGCATGTGATCAATAGATCACCTAGTAAGAGTTTGGATGGTGGTATTCCTGAAGAGGCATGGAGTGGCAAGAAGCCCTCTTACTCTCATTTGCATATATTTGGGTGTGAGGCATATGCACATGTGCCAAAAGAGCTTCGGAAGAAGCTAGATCCTAAGTCTAGGAAATGCATCTTTCTGGGTTATGGTGAAGGTGGAGAGATGGGCTATCATCTCTGGGATCCAGAAGCAAAGAAGATCATACGCAGCCATGATGTAGTCTTCAATGAGAAGAAGATGCATAAGGCATCCATGAGGGATGTGGAAATAAGGAGAATCACTTTCCAGGATTTGAATGCACCCACACATGTTGATAGACAGCAAGCTGTCCATGCACCAAATGTGCAAGAAATGGTACCACCAAATACTCTCACAGGTATACAATCAAGGGTAGATGATGGATTATCTATTGGTGGAAATGATGAGCTAAATGTGGTTGATATGCAGGTGGGACAGCAAGCTGAAATGCCCTTGAGAAGATCATCTAGAGTATCTAGACCACCTGATAGGTTTGTTCCAGGGGTAGACTATGTGATGCTTACTGATTGCGGGGAGCCTTTTTGCTACAGAGAGGCTATGATGCGTGAGGATCAATGCAAGTGGGAGTATGCTATGCAATCAGAGATGAGTTCACTTATGAAGAATAAGACTTGGGACTTGGTTTCTTTGCCACATGGAAAGAAAGCATTGCCATGTAAATGGGTCTACAAAATGAAGGTCACAGGTGATGATATGCCCAGGTACAAGGCCCGTTTGGTCGCTAAAGGATCTCAACAACTTATCAGTTTCGACGTTCTACAATAAGATTTTGTTGAGGAGTATGGGGAGCAGTAAGTTGTCGCTTAATGTCATGTTCATTACAATAATTTCCAAATTCTTTTGACGTGAACTCTCCTCCTCGATCGGTGCAAAACTTCTTGACCTTCTTTCCTGTTTCATTTTCTACAAGCTTGTGCTACATTTTAAACTTTTCAACAGTTGAGCCTTATCCCAAAGGAAATACACCCACATATTTCTACTAAAATCATCGACTATCAACATAAAGTAGATAGATCCACCCAAAGAAGTAGTAGACATATTACCACAGAGATCAGCATGTCCCAGCTCTAAAGGTGCCTTTGCTCGATTTTTGGTCACTTGTGGAAATGGCTTCCTTGCTTGGTTGCCCATCAAACAAGCTTCACATGGCTCCCAATTATTTGTCATTACAGGCAAATGTGCAACCATACCTTTCTTTTACATTTCCTTTAGCACAGCATAGCCGATGTGGCCAAAGCGCTCGTGCCAAAGCCTTCCTGTCTCCAAATCTGAAGTGACTAAAAGTGCAGTGAGCTCATACAAGTTGTTTTTCCTTGCTTGCTTGCCCATCAAACAAGCTTCACATGGCACCCAATTACTTGTCATTATAGGCAAATGTGCAACCATACCTTTCTTTTGCATTTCCTTTAGCACAGCATAGCTGATGTGGCCAAAGCACTCGTGCCAAAGCCTTCCTGTCTCCAAATCTGAAGTGAGTAAAAGTGCAGTGAGCTCATACAAGTTGTTTTTCCATGAGCCTGTGCCCACAACATTGCCCTTTGCATCTAATATTTGGGCTTAAGATTTCCTGAAGCGAATTTTAGATCTTGATCAGTTATAGCAGCAGCAAAAAGTAGATTTCTTTTGATTTGAGGAACAAATGGTACATCAGATAGCTACTTAGATTCACCATTAGCTGCCGCAAATGAGATGGTGTCGGTCCCTTGAACTGCACATTTTGCATCATTCCCAAAATGCTTGTATTTTGAAGCTCTTCAACTCTTTCTAACCTTGTAAGAGAGTAGACACTGCCCATTCTGGGTTAGACCCTCTCATGGCTACCATCTTGAATATGGATAAGCTCAATGGTAAGGGCTTTCACACATGGCAGATGAAGGTTAAGTTTGCATTGATGAGGGAAAACCTCTGGGGGCTTGTCAAACCGGCTTCAACTTCTTCTTCAACAGCCTCCAATGCTGGAGAATCCTCAGCTCCAACACGCTCGACAAGAGATCCTGCTAGAGAGGAGAAAGCCTATGGCATCATTGCTCTTGCCTTAGGAGATGACTATATTCATCACATCTCTGACTTAGAGTCTCCTTTAGAAGCTTTGCAAAAGCTTGACATTATTTTTAGTGCTAGCTCTCACATCTCAAAATTGTCACTTAAGATTGCTTTCTTTGAATTGAAGATGGTTAGTGGCACTCCTTTGGCTACCCATGTCAATTACATGTTGAGCCTCATGACTCAACTTGCTTCTATCAACTCTCCAATCACTACAGATGATGCAATGGCAGTGTTGCTCAAGAGTATGCCTGAAGATTATGATCATGTTGTTACCACTTTGAAAAATCTTCCTAATCCTAATCTTGAAGGTCTTATTTTTTCTCTTCAAGAAGAAGAAAGGCACATGGAACTCCGGAGAGGCAATGACACAGCCTATGCCATAAACATTCAAAGGGCAAGTTTTCACCTTGCAAACATTGTGGAAAGACTAATCACCTCTCAAAAAACTGCTTCAAGATCAATCCATGCAAACACTGTGGCAAAAACAATCATCATGAAAAGTTTTGTAGAGCCAAAAAGGAAGCAACTACAAAGTCAGAAACTGCCAATCTACTTTCAGTTGATGTGCCTCCACAAGATGAGGCATCCTATAAAGATTATGCTTTTTGAATCATCTCCATATATGCTCTAGATCTCTCTTTTTTATGTTGAGTCAAGGTACTCAGCCTGGATAGTCCTCCAAAATGAATGAAATAAACTATTGTGTTCTTTGTAAACACCTCTGGTCACCATATGATGTAGGCCATGTGTATGTGTTTTGCTCCATGGTACCTCCTGCAGACATTGTGTGCATGTACATGCAGGGTAGATAATTATTGGAAGGTCTTTTGTATCCCTTTTTGTTTACTTCACACCCTTGGGAAACCCCTTGCTAGCATGAGAACCTAGCCATAGATTTATCCTTGACCACCATGAGATGGCATGAGAAACTATGAGGCTAGATGTATCCTTGACATAGCCTGAGGCATTCCATTGAGGGGGGGTATGATGGGATATCTCAAGGTGTATGCCCTAGGCACACCTTGGTTTCTATGTGGCTTCTATGTATGCCCTAGCCACATAGGATGATTGAGAGAATCTAGGAGCAGATTGAGGAGATGATTGTGGAGCTCGGAGGTCGTCAGTGATGTCAGTGATCATGTAAGAGGTGCCTACATAAGGAACTCACCTTTCTTCATTCCATAAGTAAGAATTCTCATTTTGTGTTCACTTCATGCTTTCCCTTCAGTTCACCAACATTGATGGCCAATCATCTCTAATGTTCTCTATAAGATTCTGAATTAGCCGTTTTCCAATTTTGAAAGCTGGAATCTATGTGCTATGGAGTCAATGGAGCACCAACTCCAATCCCTGGGTCAGAAGATCATGCTGTTAGACTTTTTAGAAAGGGTTTAAAGATCTCCAGGCCTAACTCTTTTTTTTTGGGGGGAAAAAACAATTTTATTAGAAATAAAAGAGGTTGAAAAGATTACAGAGCACACAGTGCTTGATAAGCCATACTAAAGTCGTGAAAATGACTTTTATATAAGCGCAAACATCTAAAACGTCGGACCTAATGTCACTAAACATGTCATCTATACAACCTTTTTGTGCTAGAAAACTAACAGGTTTCTAGCGTGCCACACATATCAAATCGTTGTGGCTCTAACAATATGCCAAAGCCTCAACAAAGCATAATGTCTTGATAATGTTTGGAGAGCCACACCATGTGATCGGCTATGGAGGCTGCTCATCAGAAGCAACTAAACGGAGGCAAATCTAGATTCAGCTAGAAGACCATTATCCTCGATTTTGGCCTGGTAATCCATGCCTAACTCTTGGAAGATCATGCTCTAAGACTATTAGAAACCAGAGCTATGCCAATGGTTAATGAAATGACTGAGATTTTCATGGCAACAAAAGCCATCAAAAATAGCCTAACTCTTGGAAGATCATGCTCTAAGACTATTAGAAACGAGAGCTATGCCAATAGTTAATGAAATGACTGAGATTTTCATGGCAACAAAAGCCATAAAAAATAGTGTCACTTTCAGGTGTGTTTTTTGATATTCATTCATGCAAGAACCAAGTTACGAACAAGGCACAACATCTACTTCACTGCCTTCCATATCCATTCCGCTTACAAATCGCTGTACAACTCAGGCAGATCGATTCTTCTTCCCGCCTCCTCAATATAATCCAGCAACTTCTTCCTCCCGCCTCCTCAATATATTACCTTCTGCTTGTGTATCACGACCGGCTCAGGCAACGTTTGCTTCGGATTCGCAACAACCCGATTGGTTATCGTTGAACCCACAATCACGGCCTTTTGCGCGGGGTGCAGGTTGAGTAAGCAGGGAATGCGGGGTGCCCGCACGGAGCCTTTTGGATGTGGGTTTGCGAAAGAGGCGCTCTAGAGAGGCGAAGGCGTAGAGAAGACTATCGTTATTGTGGCCTGTGTCATTCCGGCGAAGAGCGAAGAGAGAGGACAAGTGGCAAGCTGACATTGATTCGTGATTGCACTGCGGATACAGAAATATGATACAAGAAAGAGAGAGCCGGCAAATGCAGCTTTAAGTTTATGATGGCGTCTACGCGTGAGACGTAGTATGGTCTTAATAGTAGATTCGAGGACTACGAGGCAGCTCCCACAGCTGCTTTTCCCTCGTCCCTGGAACCTTTGTTCAGGTAAAGCTGTTTGCAAGCCTGGTAGAAACTTCAAGGTCTTTTCGTGGCTTCAATTCGATAGGAGTGATCATGATCATTGAATAATGAGAGTGTGGCGAGAAGGTTTTATGCAGGATGGTAAGCAACGGTCTTGCAACGGAACAAGGGATTACCTGCAGCCATAACTCATCTGAGTTCTGGTCTTCTTAACCTGAATATGCTATGGCGACCGAACAAGAGTAAACTGGACGGGAACAGATAGCACTTGAGTATGCACGAAGATTACTAGTAATGCGAAATTCAGTTAGCATACCATAACATTGGCACTGACTCCCCCCCCTAAACATATCGCGTGTGCAATAGGTGAGGGGGGCTGACTGCAGCCAGGATAAATGTGGCACTAAAAAAGGCCAGTTGCAACACTTGCAACGACCGTTGCCAATCATGCACCAACTAGGCTTCATCATGGAGCACCCTGGTTAATTAGCACCGGGAAGTACACTTGTGTTTATATGTCATAACTGTTACATGATATGGATACTTACTTATAATGGTACTTGTAGAGCATCTCCTGGCTATGGAAAGCTCTAAAGCATGCTGACCATGCAAACATTGTCATGATGCTGATGACTGTCTCTAAGGCTCTCTGCTTTCAAGATGCAAACATTGTCATCATGATGATGATTACGGGGACCCACCAAACTATGCTTAAAGGGCCCTAAGGATTCTAAACTAACCTTGCCAGGACAATTACATCGGCAGTAAAACGTTATATGCTCGTTCTTGTATACATAGACTTTAATTTCGAGCTCAAAGGTTAGAATTAACTATTTTGCTAAGATTGTATGGCTCAATTGGTAAATGAGACGTCCGGTTTTTGATAAAGACGGAACTGGATCCTAGTGATTGCAGGTTTGCCAAGACATATATACTCGACATTAGGAAACCATCATTCTTGTATAACTACTTTCCAGCTCAGAATTGAGCTAAATGGTAAAGGGATTTTTGCAGCTCAACGAGACATCAAGTAAGGACTATATTAAACAGAAGTCTTAGCGGTTAATGAGATACCAAGTACAAATAGGGGTGCTATGAGCCATATGCTAAAAACCCCGCAGCACTCTTTGGTAAGGATCCTCTTGATTCGGCAGTCTGTTCTCTTTCCACTTCACACTTTTGTATCATCATACATGCGTGCATCTTCATCCTCAATAACCTCATTTGTGGCTCTGTTTACTCTTACTGTGCATATATTATTGCTGCTGCTTAGCCATGATGACCTTCATCTTGCCTTTTTTCCTGGCAGGCTGCCAATGGTCAATTATGCCCTGCCTTAGTGACGCAGAGACACCTAGTCTGCAGCATAAATGTCAAGGCGGTGTTTTTTTTACTGCTGTCCTGGCCTACAGCCCTACGCAAACTCCAAAGCACATGGAGCCCTATCCAAAAGCTGTGAATGCCTGGAAGGTAGCATCTTATAAATTGGGAAGTTGCACTCACTATTCCATTCTTGCTGCATCCTTTTTTGTTCAGCTTTGAGAATTTCCATCAGCATGTGTTCACCATTGTGGAAACATTAACAAAATGTCAGAGAATATAAGTGTCATGTGCACGGATTGGTATCCGACGTGTATTGGGTACACAAGACTAGCTCAGGTAGCCTGGGGAGGCTTAGAGCTAGGCAGGCTTGATTCTTGGGTTGAGTGGCAAGGGTACGAAACAGTTAGAGGTCTTCGCTATTTTTGGCGCTTGGGGCCCAAGTCTATATAAGGGGCCCAAAGGTTCAGTTCTTAGGGAGAGCCGATGGGAGCAAGTTTCGTTCCCAGATGCTAGGTCTGATCCTGGATTGAGTCGCGAACGCGCGCTTGCATCATAGCGTAGCCCAAGGCCCAGCAGCAGATCCCAGGCTTCACAGCACCACCTGGTGGTATGGGACACCAGGCTGGTTAGGATCTGGTTGGGAGTTCGTGCCAGTAGCTCAGCTCGTGGCTTGGAGGGGACATCTCCTGATTCGGGATCACGGCTCGTAGATGTCATGGTTGGGTGGTGAGCAGCCTGCTCAGTTTCCTCACGTTGGTGTGTTCTTGTGTTTGCTTGCAGATCAGAGGTTTCAAGAGTGCTGGGGTCGTGTCAGTTGGTATCAGAGCCAACTCCTGAGGTAGGAACTTGTGTTCCAAGAATTTTGGACGATTTTTTTTCTCCAGGTATGCCCTAATTTCGAAATTCATGTTCATTACCCTGCAAGTGCTTGTTTGGTTCATCGGTTTTGGGAAGTGGTTAAGATTAGGGGAAGAAGGTAGGAGAAAGCAGAGGGTGAGTGAATTCGAAGTTGAACTGAGGTGTTAGGTAAGAGAGAGAACGAGGTGTAGCTTGGAGGGCCAGAGAACGATTGCAGGGGAGAGCGATTGTAGGTGAGAAGCGCTCATAGGAGTGAAGATGTGGGCTGATCATTGGTAAGCGATGGGCTGAGGCGGAGCTTCAGTTGCACCTAGGTATGATCGGACTGAGCAGAGACCCGGAGTGCGCCAAAGGCTGGAGCAGTTCGTTAGAGCAGTTCGCAGCCAAGGGGTGAGTCGTGGGGTGCGCCATGGGTGGGAGCAGGTCGCAGGCAAGGCTGTGCTAATTTGGGGGGGTCTGGATGCTAAAAAAAGCACCACCCCTCCAACTTAGGAGGGTGGGCTTTTTTGCTAAAAAAAGTGCCACCCCTCCAACTTAGGAGGGTGAGCTTTTTTGCTAAAAAAAAGCGCCACCCCTCCAACTTAGGAGGGTGGGTTTTTTTTTTGACAGCTGAACTCTCTAAGAGTTGCGCCCACCTATTCTAGAGCATAGCGCAGCAGCAGCTCCTCGCCTTATCATGACCCGTGTGCAAGTCTCTACCCCTTTACACCCCTCTTGACGATTCCACTCTCAGGTACCGCCTGCTGCAGATTTCAGTGCAGGGCAGCAAGGAGCTCGGCTCCTGGATTGTTGACAGCCTCTGCCAGCCCCTTCTTCTTTCGACCAGCCAGCTTCTCTCTCTCATCCCCCTCTGTTTCGTCAGATTTTCTCTCTGTTCCAGTCTCCTAGTTTCGAGCCCACCTGTTCCTTCTCTTCTCTCAGCCTATTTTCTTCATCAGATTCGATTCAGTTATGGCTGATTCTGTAGACCCTGAGCTTGTGATGGGAGACCAGGATATGAACTACCATGCGGAGGATGACCAGGGTCTCTACGATGATCTGATTACGAAAAATGCCTTCAGTGAACTCACCACTGCTCTTGATGGAAAGTTTGAGCAAGTTAACACGAATCAGGTTGACACAGCAACTCCAAGGGATTCAAACTACACTCACACTTTTGACTAGCACTGTTGAGACGCTCACGCATGTGGATGCCATGGCTTCAGTGTTAGGTCCGAACATCACTCCATATCCTTTTCCTGGAGACCAGAAGTCTGGTACCAAGGAGGTTGTTGACACTTGGTTGCACAAGTGGCAAGTACACTTCCAGTTCCACCCTTACCCAGATGACAAGAAAATACAGCTTGCAGCCGGGTTTATGTGAGGAAAGGCTTTATTGTGGTGGAAGGAACTCCAACCCAAGCCTGCAACATGGATAGAATTCGAAGGGGTCTTCAGGAAAGAGTTTCTGAAGGAGGAGGAAGATTACGATATCGTAGGCAAGCTCAAAGCCCTCGATATGTCCAAGCTGAATTTGACTTTTGAGGTTTATCTTCAGAGGTTTCGGGATTTGCAGACCAGAGCTACAAAGATGGATCCAATGACCTTGTTAGGTTTCTTTGTGGATGGTTTGCCTGACTCCTACAAGTTACAGATCAAGAATAATAAGTGTACCACATTGCAAGAGGCCATGAATTACGCGTACATTTATGATGATACTATGGCCAGCGCAAAGGGAAGCACAGTTGCCGACACGGGTGGGAAGAACAAGAGGAAGTTCTTCGAGTCTACCACTGGTACCGGGGAGTCGAAGTCTATAGACAACGCCTCCAAACATTTGACTCAGGCGAAGAATGGTCGTGCCCGTTTCCTTTGCACTTTGAAGCTAAAGAAAGAGGGACGTTGCTTCATCTGCGAGGAGCGGGGCCACACTAGGAATGATTGTCCTCAGCGCAAGAACCAGAAGCAAGTGCCGGGACCGAAGCTCCAGGCGGGTACGGGTACCAAAGCTAAGGGAGCTAATTAAGTTTCGATGACATGTATTTCTGTAAATGTCATTACCTGCCCACTTTCTTGTAATTGCACTTTTAATACTTCGTTATTTGGTTCCCATGATCTTTTTTGAGTTTATGGGGAAGTTAGGGACCAAAGAGTTCACATTCTTTTTGACCCGGGCAGCTCTCACAACTTTGTTAATTACAAACTTGTGCAGAAGATGGGGCTGTCCACAATACCTAGTGGGAAGCAGTTTTGGGATCGCAAGATTGAAGCGCTTTCTATCCGGATTCAAGAATACACAGCGGCTCTTACTTGCTATGTCATGCACTTGGAGCATGTGGACTTGTTAATCGGAATAGAGTGGTTTAAAACCCACAATATTCGGATTGGATGGAAGGAACATACTCTTTCTTTTTTAGATAAGGACACCCAATTTTGCATTCAGTGTGATAATATTCCCTCTTCTCAGGGACCTATTGTATCTGCGATGCAACTTCGGAATATATTAAACACTTCTCATTATGATGTCTATCAGTGTGTTTTGATTCCGCTTTCTTCATTTGTTGTCTTTGTTAATAACAAGAATGATCTAAGTGTGTTTAAACACCGTGAATTGAGAACGTTGTTAGATGATTTCATGGATATATTCCCTGCTCAACTGCTGGAAGGTTTACCTCCAGAACGAGTAGTAGACCATCGCATAGATTTCGTACCTGGGGCTCAACCTATTGAAAGGTCGTGGACACAGGTCTACCTAGCCGATCTCTTGGAATGATGCATTGAACAAGGCTTTTAAAACCTTAAAGTTAGCTATCAAGGAAGCACCTGTTCTTGCATTACCCGATCCTACCCGGCCTTATGTTTTAGAGGCCGATGCGAGTGATTTTGCGATTGGGGCAGCTTTATTCCAAGAGGGCAGACTTGTAGCTTTTGAGAGTAAGAAGCTAGACAACATCCAATATCGTTGGCTCACACTAGAAAAAGAACTCTATGCAGTCGTGTATGCCCTGAAGGTTTGGAGACACTACTTGTATGGTTCGAAGTTTCTTGTATTGATCGATCATCAGTCAATCAAGTATGTGTGTGATGGGTCTGAATTGAGCGGACGGAAAGCTAGATGGGCAGAATTAATGCAAGATTTTGATTTTGAAATATGTTATTGGAAAGGTTCGTTGAATAGTGTGGCGGATGCCTTAAGTCGAGTCAAGTTTGTAAATGCTATGTCATTTACGGAAATATCCTTAGACCTTTTTCAATCCTTGAGAGGGCTTTGTGCAACTGATAGTCATTTCAGTTCTTATTGGCAGAAAGTCCAGGATGGGAGCTCCATGGTTGACCAAGACTCAAGGATTGTGCCCCCTACGGTACAGGCGGCGGGAGGTCAGTGGATGATTAGGAATGGCTTGCTGTTCCGGAATGGAAAGATTTGTGTGCCAGATGTTCTGGAACTTCGATCCAAGATTCTCTGGGAGTGTCATGATGCTCCTAGTGCTGGACATCCGGGTATACATCGGACTCTATCTCTTGTGAAGCATACCTTTTATTGGCCTAAAATGCGTGCATTTATTGAAAACTATGTGGTAGGTTGTCGGGTTTGTCAGGTTACTAAGGCAGAACGCCTTAGAAGTGCAGGTTTATTACAGCCATTATAAATTCCAGGTAATAAATGGGAAAGTATTCCCATGGATTTTATTACTGGTTTGCCTCGAACGCGCAAGGGTCATGACTCCATTTGGGTCATAGTCGATCGCTTGACAAAAATGGCTCGATTCTTACCTACTAGAACAACTATTCCAGCTGTTCAGCTGGTTCACGAGTTTGTGGACCACTTGTTTAAGCTTTATGGTTTGCCCTTTGACATAGTCAAGTAACTTTTGGACACTTGTTTTTGAGAAGTTAGAAACTACTCTAAGTATGAGTTCCTCAGATCATGCACAATTCGATGGTAGTACAGAGAAGGTCAACCAATTGGTTGAAGATATGCTTTGGGCATATGTTTCTAAGAGATAGTCTTGATGGGAAGATTATCCACCTATGATAGAATTTGCTTACAACAGTGCAAAGCATTCGAGTACTAGTTATAGTCCTTTTATGCTTATGTACGGGTTTCAACCTAAGTCACCAGTTATGGTTGGGTTAAAGGGAATCCAAAATGATGCTGCAAAGACCTTCTTGCTAGACATGCAGGAAATGTTACCGTTTGCCAAGGAGTCTATTAGAAGTGCCCAAGATTGGGACAGATTTATGCTAATAGACATCGTTCACCTAGAGAGTTCTCTGAAGGAACGACGGTATCTTTGCGAATTCCCAAGGAATCCAAGAGCCTAAGTACTGGTTTGGTTCCGAAGTTATTCCTTAGATATTGCGGTCCGTTCAAGGTTATTAAAAGAATTGGACCAGTTGCATATTGACTAGAATTGCCTCCTGATGTTAAAGTACATCCAGTATTTCATGTCAGTAGGCTGAAAGAAGTATTGGGTACGGATGATCAACTTGTTTCTCCTCAAGAATACAGATTTGACTTTTATTCCACACGAACCTGAGTGTATTCTTGAATTTCGTGAAAGACAGATTCGTAGTCAAACTATGACAGAATACAAGATCAAGTGGAAGGATCGTGTTGAGGAGAATGCAACATGGGAGACATTACAGAACCTCCAGAAGACATTCCCGGGTTTTTTAGCGAACTTAGGAGTGAGTTCTTAGAGGAGGGGAAGTATGTCATGTGCACGGATTGGCATCCGGGGTGTACTGGGTACACAAGACTAGCTCAGGTGGCCTGGGGAGGCTTAGAGCTAGGCAGGCTTGATTCTCGGGTTGAGTGGCAAGGGTACGAACCCGTTAGAGGTCTTCGCTATTTTTGGAGCGTGGGGCTCGAGTCTATATAAGGGGGCCAGAGGTTCAGTTTTCAGGGAGAGCCAATGGGAGCAAGTTTCGTTTCCAGGTGCTAGGTCTGATCCTGGATTGAGTCGCAGACACGGGCCTGCATCATAGCGTAGCCCAAGGCCCAGCAGCAGATCCCAGGCTTCACAACGCCACCTGGTGGTATGGGACACCAGGCTGGTTAGGATCTGGTTGGGAGCTCGTGCCAGTAGCTCAGCTCGTGGCTCAGAGGGGACATCTCCTGATTCGGGATCAGCACCTCCCGGAAATACCACCTTTATAGTATCCGGGTAACTTTGTAAGCATGCTCCCCTCGGTTGAACCCTAGCTCATTATGTTTCACCTTTGGATGAGGACGACCATCTCTGTCAGTGGTATTGGACTTGTCTTCAGGCCGTAAGACTGAGCAGAACACATGCCATCCTCCAGCACAAAGTCAACATCTGTGCATCATTCCTTGATGTTTGCCATGAACAGCATCACCCTGAGTTGTTCTATCAGGATCTGAAGAGCTTTCTATATACATGTATGCACATGGAGTGAACTTTTGTCTTACATAAAGTTTTGTGATCTCGGGGGAAGTCTTTCACTGCTGGGATTTGGCTCTGGCAGGCAAGTAAAGACATTGTATCTGGAGCTTGTGTGGTATAGATGCATGATCTTATATTCTCTGACATGATCTTATATCAGAGCCCAGCTGTCAATCAGGGATAGCCTTGGTTTCTGAGTCAAGCTTGTGAGTTGGAGCCCAATAGATCGGCAACAAGACCTTCTCCGAAATGAAGGGCGGTGTCCTTGCCGAGAAGGAAAGATGACGGGACTCTTCCTACAGCCAAAAAAGGCTTTTACAATGACGCATGGACATGTGCTAAAGACTGCAGGAAGACGAAGGTTGACCAAGCAAAGGAGGACCAGCCAAACACACCAGAATCTGACACACATCTGCCAATGTAGATATAGAAAGCAAGTACAAAACCTACCAATACATGCCAACACCTGCAGTATACAATTGCTAAGGTCGGGCACCAAAATTGGGTTCTATATGCTGTACCAACTGTGTAAGAAATCCTAGATTTACTATATTTAGAACTGTGCTAAGGAACAGAAAAGAGACTGAGATAGCTGAGAGCAAAGGAATAATGATATTGCTTGAATATCTGCAGGGTGGATGTGATTGTGTCATCCATACAATTTGGCCTCTGTGAAGGGTGTGACCCTTGATGAGAGGGTACATTACAATAGGAATGTCTCTTGTGAAGGGTTGTGCCTCATTAGGAAATGTCCCGTCGAAAGGGCAAGTGTCCCGTCGAAAGGGCATACCCGACGATCCGGAAAGGTCCATAGTATCTTGGTCGCAACTTAGGAAACACAGACTTAACCGTCTTATAGCGATGTGGGGCTACAAATAATAGCACCATGTCACCAGTGTTAAATTCCAGGTGACGTCTATGTTTGTTGGCAGACCGTTGATACCGCTCTTGCGCTTTTCGCATATGATCCCTGACTTGCAGTAAAATGTCTTGCATTTCTTGAACCAGTTGATCAGCTAGGGCCACTTGATGTTGAAGTACAAAATTTGTTGGTACAATCGGAGTGTGTCTATAAGCTGCTTGGAATGGAGTCATGCTGATGGCACTATGGAAAGAGTTATTATAAGCAAACTCGAGGAGTGGTAGATACTCTTCCCAGGCTGCGAGGCGTGACTGAACATGATGTCGAAGCATTTCTTCCAGAACTTGGTTGACTCTTTTAGTCTGTCCATTTGATTCTGGGTGGTAAGCTGAACTGAACAGTAGAGTAGTCCCCAAAGATTCGAACATGGAAATCCAAAAGTGACTGGTAAACTTAGGATCTCTGTCGGATATGATATTCTTGGGTAATCCATGGTGTCGGAAGATGTGTTGTATAAAGAGTTTGGCTATGTCCAGGGCCTGTGCACTGCTTTTGCAAGCAACAAAGTGTGCCAATTTGGACAAGCGATCAACAATTACCATAATTTGAGTGTTACCTCGGGAAGATCGTGGTAGTGTTGTAATAAAATCCATGGAAATACTTTCCCACCTTTCAGTTGGAACTGGAAGAGGCTGAAGAAGTCCTGTTGGAAGTCGTCGACTTGCTTTCATTTGTTGACAGGATAAGCAAGATGTAACCATGTTGATGACATCTCTTTTCATCTGAGGCCAGTAGTATGTTGCACTGAGTAACCGATAAGTCTTATTGATGCCTGGATGGGCAGCATAAGGAACTACATGATGCTCTTTTAACAAAAGACGTTGAACATCTTTGTCATGTGGTACACAGACGCGATCTTGATAATACAGAAGGTCGTCCGTATAAGAATAGGATGAGAAAATCTTTTGTTCGGAAGTCGAAGGTTGATCTTTGGAAAGAACCTGTACTGCGGTGCCGAAGTCTTTATCATTGAAATACTTTCCTTTGAATGAATTCGGAACATCCACAGATAATGTAGAGATTACCATGGCTGATGCTAGAGGTAACCTGCTGAGAGCATCTGCAACTACATTGCGTAGTCCTGGTATGTACTCAATGGTCATGTGAAAGTTGGCCAAAAACTCAACCCAGCGTGCTTGTCGAGCGTTCATGACTGGCTGAGTAAAGATGTACTTTAGAGAGTGGTGGTCTGTTTTGACCACAGAGTCGGCACCCATGAGATAATGTTTCCAAGAGCGATAAGCATGTACAACAGCAAGAAACTCCTTATCATAGACTGGATATCGTGTTTGGATATCAGAATGTTTATGGCTGTCAAAAGCAATAACTCGGCCTTCTTGCATCAAGACTGCTCCAGTAGCGATGTCGGAAGCGTCGGTCATGACCTCAAACGGAAGGTTTGGGTCAGCAATAGCCATAACTGGTGTGGTAGTGAGTGCTTGCTTGAGTTGGTGGAAACTATGCTCTGTTTCGGGAAGCCATTGAAAAATTGATGTGCTTTTCAATAATTCGGACATAGGAGCTGCGATTTCGAAAAACTGATAGACCTGTATGGTAAAAGTTTGCCAATCCGAGAAAAGAGCGGACATCATGAACATTCTTAGGAGTAGGCCAGTTTCGGATTACCTCGACCTTCTTGGGATCCACAGAGATACCTTGAGCTGAAATAACATGTCCCAAATATTCGAGTTGGGTCTTGAAGAACTCACTCTTCTCAATGTTGATGTAGAGAGAATTTGCACGGAGAACTTCAAAAACTTGGTGAAGATGTTGTTTGTGCTCATGTAGGGATTTGCTGAAAACGAGGATGTCATCGAGGTAAACGATGACGAACTTATCGAGGAAAGGCCTGAAGATGTCGTTCATTAATGTCATGAATGTGGCCGGGGCATTGTTTAACCCAAAAGGCATGACCAAACATTCATAGTGTCCATACTTTGTTCGAAAAGCTGTCTTGTACTCATCACCTTCTCGTATGCGAATTTGATGATAACATGAACGAAGATCAATCTTGGAGAATTGTGTTGCATGTAGAAGTTGATCGAAGAGGTCATCGATGCGAGGCAATGGATACTTGTTTTTGATAGTGAGCTTGTTGAGGGCTCGGTAGTCGATGCAGAGGCGCATAGACTTGTTCTTTTTTTCCACAAGTAGTACAGGAGATCCGAAAGGGCTGCGACTGGGCCGAATGTGACCTTCGTCGAGTAGTTCGGTGACCTGTCTTTGGATTTCTTCATTTTGAGTGTGAGAAACCCGATAAGGAGGTTTCGACGGTGGATTACTGCCGGGAATAAGTTCGATTGGGTGATCCACTGGTCGTCGAGGTGGCAACTGCTTTGGCAATTCCTGTGGAAAAAGATCTAGGTAAGGCTGGAAAAAAGGTTGGTTGAGGTACTCAGGAGGATCCTTTGTTGGTGTCTCCTCTGCTGCCGTAACCAACAGAAGTGAAGTCTTTGCTTGGCGTTTACGAACCCACTTCTTTACTTGTAGGGCAGAGGCAACTGGGGTTGAAGGAGAATCCCTAGAACCAGTTAGCTCAATAAGTTTTCCCTGGTGGACAAACTGGATAGTATGGCTGCGAAAACTGATTGATGGATCATAGTCGTAGAGCCATTGTTGTCCGAGTATGACATCGTACCGAGAAAGAGGCATAATGTCGAAGTTCAACTTGTCCGTATAATGTTGGATGCGAAAAGACAAGTTTTTGATCCTGGTGTTGCACAAGAAAGTAGTTCCATTTGCGAGTTCAATCTGATAGTCCATTAGACTAGGACTAGTGGTCAACCGAAGTTTATCGACCACAGAACTGGCTAGGAAATTATGAGAACAGCCACTGTCGATGAGGATGGTGACCGTTGTTCCACGAATCGATCCTTGAACACAAAGTACTTGAGTGGCCAGGGAAGGTTCGGGGTTGCTGGCAAGGCTCAGGTGGATGGTATTCGCCATTCGAACAGCTTTGCCTTTCTTGTCTTGTGCTGAGGTAGCATCTTCTTTTGGGGAAGTGCTAGGTTCCATATTAGAATTTTGCTTCGGTCGCTTGGGACAATCGAACCATTTATAGTCGCCTGTACAGATGGTACAAAGTCCTTTTGAGCTGGAGTTGTTCTTCTTGTCAGTGGCCGCACCTTTATGTTGGGGCTGTCGGTAATGACTTTGTGAAGAAGAAGAAACACGATCCTTGGGGGAGTGCTTCTGTTGGAATCCAGCAAATGATTTCTGAGGCTTTTGGGGATCTTGAGACTGTCGCTGACCTTGATTACCGAAGTTTTTGCGAAACCTGGTGTTATCTTGAGGGCGAGCACCTTTGGCCATAGGAGAGTTCTATGTACGATTAGCACTCTGCTTCCCTGTGTTTAGGAAATCTGTAATACGCTCTGCGTAAGCAATAGCGCCATCTGTGGTGGTGATATTTGCTTTAAGAACATCAATGCGTAACGAGGGATTTAGGCCTGAGATGAAAGCATGAAGGCGATCATCCTCAGTTAAACCATCAATCTCTAGCACCAATGTGGTGAACTGAGAGATATAAGAAGACAGGGAACCCGTTTGCTCCAACTGTCGAAGTTTTGATCGTGCTTGGAAGTCCGCATTGGCAGGTACAAACTGCTTACGGAGCACGTGTTCAAAACGTTCCCAAGTCAACACACTTTTTCCGTCCTTTAAGCGTCTTTGCCACCATAGAAATGCCGTATCCTTCAGGAGGGAGGCTGCCAAGGCGATCTTTTTACCTTCCGTGAGGTCAACAGTGTCAAAATACATGCGCATTTTAGCGAGCCATTGGTCAACAGTTCGGCGATTACGTTGACCAGTGTAGGCTTCCGGAAGTTTGACGTCAAGTCGCTTTGTTTTGGAAGCTTGAAGTAATCGGTAGAGAGTACGCAGTTCAGTATTTTCTACCTCTGGTGGGAAAGAGTCCGCATCGTCGTCGGGTTGCGTCACGTCGTCCTCTGTATGTGCTGGACTTCGAGAATCTTGGAGTTGTTGAACTTTTTGAACCAGGTCGGAGATGCTGTCCTGAAGCTGAGATATTTGAAGTTGCAATAGAGATTCACTTTGGATGTTGCCTTCAGGGGTCTTTTTGGGACTTGATTCTTTAATCTCGGGAGAGGCTTCACGCGAGCGGTGCGACATGTCGGAATTCCCTGTAAGAAAAGCGCGAACTTGCGCTCTAGTTTGGACCATTCCTGGAAGAGGATTCGGGCTGCTCCCTGAGGTTGCTCATATTGGAGGGGGCAGGCGAGGCAGGATGGAACCACCCGTGGAAATCTGGTAAGGGAGGTCCTGTCGGAGGTAACACGGGAGATTCTGAGAAAGGTGTTACTGCTCGTGATAAGACAGGGGTAGGTAGCAGAGTCCACGGATCTGAAAAAGGGTAAGGAGCTGCTATCGGAAGAGGAGGATATCCAGGGGAGGGAGTGCTTCAGGATGTAAATACTGACTTGGAGAAGGTACACCTTGTAGAGGAGGATATCGGGGAGCTGAAGGAGGTGGAGAGTACCCTGGGGATGTCGAAGGTGAAGGGTAAAACTCTCTCCAAAAATGAACAGCAAACTCCTGAGGAATATCGTGTTCCGGATATCTTCGTGTCTCGTGGAACACAACCTGTACTGTGCTGAGGAAATAATGTAATTGAGGTGCCTCACGCAGAAGGTAGAGGATGTGATCCAAGTCACTCGGAGGGCACGTGACACAGAAGACCCAAGATGCAAAGGCTCCAAAATGGGCTGGCTGTGCAATTTGAACACGATATTGTGTAGTAGCAGGTGCCTGAGGTGTCCTTGAATGGCCGGGTGAATTACCAGGGGTTTCCATGCTTTAATGTGGATTCTTTCATTTGCTGTAATTTGTTAAAGAGAATCCGTAAAAAAGCAGATTGGAAAGACTCCACCTGGCAATACTTTAATCTGCCAAGTGATTGCATAGAAGAAAGCTGCAAATCGTTGTCCGGAGGTCCATGTTGCAGTGTTTTGCGAAGAGTGCTCGAGGCTTGTCTGGTCCGGGCTATCAACGGGCTGTCTTCATTGCGAGAAATGTGGCAACTGGTGCTGAATTGGCAGGGTGAAAATGGCGAAACAAGGAGAGGGCAGCAGACTATCAGGAAAAGTGGTATCCAGGGCTGCAAATGAGGAGTGGACTGTCAGCGAAAATGGCGAGGCAAGGGCTGGCTGGCAGTGCAAATGACGAAACAGGGCCGGGCAGTGTAAGCTGAAGGAATCTGTGCTGTCTGTACGGCGGGTACGGGACAGGCTGTACGGCCTGTACGGCAGGCAGCAAAAATCGTACGAAATGTACGGCAGGGGAGTACGGCTGATTGCGCAGCGTACGGCTGGCTGCGAAGAGGCGCGAAATGGCGCAGGAGGGTACGGCCGTACGGCTGACGTAGGCTTTGCGCAGGCTGGCTGTCCAGGAATTCGTACGTTGCGGTTTTTTTGGGCTGAATGCTGCGACGATTCGTTGGGCTGCCTAAAGGGTTATTTGCCCCAAATTAATTTGGGGGTTTAGTTAACCCTAGGGTAGTTAGGGTAAACCTAGGGGTAGGGGATGGGTTTAATTTTTGTCCCTTTTTACCCCTCTAGGTACCCTTTTGTAGGTACTTGGGCCTAGGAGGTGTGCCTATTCGAAGGGGTGTGACCCTTGGAATAGGTGCACCTGTTCATGAGGGGATGTGTCCCTATTGTTAAAAGGGGTGCGACCCTGCATGAATAGGTATGTCCCTTTGCCCACGATGGGGTATGTCCCATGAGTGAGGAGTCGAGACTCGTCACCAAAAGGTGTGTCCCATGGTGGAAAAGGCGCGTCCCTTGGTTTTGGGACAGCCCAAGCACCTTAAAGGACACGATTTTGGTCGTGTCCATTCACATCAACTTGTGATGTGAGGGAGATGGAGAGGCCAGGATGACTTTAGGCGTTTAAAAATTTTACGCTCATCCTCTCCATCTCTTCCATGCACTATGTGCACGGATGTCCTTCTAGCGGCAAAAATGTATCAGATCAGCGCTAGAAGGTGGGGGGCATTTCCTACAGGCAGGAGCGAATTTTGCTCTGATGCCACTGTAAGAAATCCTAGATTTACTATATTTAGAACTGTGCTAAGGAACAGAAAAGAGACTGAGATAGCAGAGAGCAAAGGAATAATGATATTGCTTGAATGTCTGTAGGGTGGATGTGATTGTGTCATCCATACAATTTGGCCTCTCTTATATAGAGAGTGAAGAGTCACACATGAAAAGGTGTGTACTCCAAAGGGTATGTGCATGAAGAGGTGTGTACCCCTTGTGAAGGGTGTGACCCTTGATGAGAGGGTACATTACAATAGGAATGTCTCTTCATTAGAATGTCTCTTGTGAAGGGTTGTGCCTCATTAGGAAATGTCCCGTCGAAAGGGCAAGTGTCCCGTCGAAAGGTCATACCCTTCCACAAGTGTCCATTCATTAAACCATCCATAAGTCTAGAAAGAGAAAGGAATACGTCACAGATCGTGACAAACTGATGTAGATGACTCCATCTGCTGCGCACCTTTAGGTAGGATTTATTATCCACAAGACAAGCTCCTTTGCTCACCTTCTATGCATCTATCTTGTGTAGATATATGGGCATTTGTTGTGCCCTGGAAAGCCTTTTTCTGCTTCAGACTGAACTGCCTTTGTAGGGATGAGGCCCCCTGGAACTGGCCGTGTGAAACAGGGTTTGGCCAATCAACTGTGGGGCAGACTGGCCCTGCTACCGCCTGGACCAGCTCGCCACTGCCAACCTGCCACTTGTGTCGTGGGCATCTAGCAATGCAGGCTAGCAACATGATGAGCAGGTTGGCAGCCCCTCCAGGGCTGTCATGTGGCTGTACAGGAGGTGGGACAGGTCGGGGTTTGTTGGAAGTATCAGCAGGACCTGTTGATCCCACAGGGGGGGTTGGTCAGCAGACTGATCGGCTCAGATCAGGGTTCTAGGGGTCCAAAACCTATATAAATGACACCCCCCTCCGTCATTATTCATCATCCTCTGCAGCCTTCTGTACAGCTCCATCAGTCTGAGTCTCCAGTACAGCAGGAGGACCTGGTCGGCAGGATTTGTCCAGGTCAGCAGCAGGTCAGTGGGGGACCGGGGGCCGGCAGTTTGAGGGGCCAGTCAGCCCTAGGTTAGGTTGGCATAAACCCTAACTGGTCGGCCAGTTTTTTGGAGGGCTTCAGCAGTACATAAAGCCTTCTTGGGTGTTTTATAGGTATCCCAGCAGCAAGCCTCCAAGGGCCACTGAAAGCCTCCCTGAAGGCCATGCAGCAAGAGGAGATTGTGCAGCAAAGGTTGCCAGGAGTTTGCCTACTCTCAAGAGTATCCACATGTGCTGCAGTGGCTTTGTGCTGTCCACATGGTGCTGGAGTTAGGGCCATTATTTGTATCAGCACTGTGTTCACTTTTGGAGATTCTTATATACACGTTTTTGACTGTTCTATACTATGTGCCGTGCATTCTCCAGGTTTGTGCTTATGATGTCCTCTATACACTTTTTACATATGGAGGGATTCTTATGGAAATGTTGTGTGATCTTGGGTATAAGTCTTCCACGGCGGGTAGTAGGCTACATCAAGCATCTCTCTATTCTCTAACACAGTTCGCACATCATTATGCCTAAAGGAAGCTGATCTACATCAACCCTGTTGAAAATGTCAATGAAGTACCTCGAGTTCAAGAAGGCTTACTTGGTGAAGCAGATGGGGGAGCAGGACCCTCTAGATCCAGTCAGCAGCCTAGGAGAAGGAGCTGAGCAAGCAGGGCAGCACTTGGCCATTTCAGCAGGGGAGGTATTCCAGTTTGCTGTGTTTTTTGGATCATATTTTCAGCCTTTTGTCCCTATAGAACTTCAGTGGGCTGCTTGGATGCAGCACAAACAAGGCTCCTCGCTGCTCTTCAAAGCAGCCAATGGTGAGACACGGTACACTGACCCCTGCAGACCTTGCTACAGCAGATCCACTTGCTGCCTACATGGCAGGCTGCTTTCTCTCTCTGATATACCCACGTGGCAGTCCTCAGATATGCCCACATGGTCCCCCTCAGAATCCAAGGATAGTTTGGCTCCTGCCAAGCACCATGCTTCCAACGGTGTTTCAACTTGTCATCACTCTAGCACCATGAGCAACTAAGCACTCCACCTGAGTAATGAGATACTTGATCCACATAGATTCCCCATAGCCAATGGTCTCTTCAGAAATCTTGGACCATAAGCTCTAGATGAGCTTCCAAGTCAGTAATCCTCCAGCAACAATATACTCTCTAGATCTATATATTTCCCGGTTTCCACCATAAATGCTTCAACAGGTTCACCTTGTTCTACTTCTAGTATTTTGCAATTGAGCCTTGAAGAAGTCTCCGATACTCTATCCCTTTCAGCAAGTCATGCTCCTCAAATCATTATAACCTTTGACAAAAGTCATGCAGCAGGCATTGCTGTCCTTTATGTTGTGTTTTTAGAGGATGAGGTTGAGCATGTTCCTGGATTCATCTAGATATATGCTTCTGCCATATTGGCGGACATGCAAATTTCACCTTGTGAAGTTTTCGTCCATGCTGTGGCCTGCTGGTATTGCGATAATTCTTGTCCTTTATGTTGTGTTTTTAGAGGATGAGGTTGAGCATGTTCCTGGATTCATCTAGATATATGCTTCTGCCGTATTGGCGGACATGCAAATTTCACCTTGTGAAGTTTTCGTCCATGTTGTGGCCTGCTGGTATTGCGATAATTCTTTCTATCTTAAGTGGTGCATTGCCCTATCAGCTAGATTTAGATGCTCGTCTAGTCTTCACAAGCAGTTGTAGCTTGAATGAAGAGATTTTGGGCTACTTTTTGATTAGCCCTCTCCTTTAGTGCTAGCCTTCATCATGGCTGAGTCTTCCCTTCACCTCTGGAGTGCTGATAGAAACTCAGTACAAAGACTTTGTATAAGTGCATGCTCAAGGATGTGTGGGTGAGTGGATTTGTACGTGTGAGAGCATATGTTTTTTCTGTGGTCTACACCCACTTTTGGGCGTTGATGACGTCAGTGGGGATGGCATAGTAGCTATTCCTTGCTAGGCATGATGGAGTGTATGGTTTTCAATCTTATGAGGAATTATCATGAGATTGATCTCTCAAAAAGAACAGTTCCACCTAAATCAGCGTATATGATCTTGCCGACATTCGGAACTGTCACCAAGAAGAGCTCTCCTGTTTCCATTACCACATTTGCCGCTGGTTCCTCCCCTTCTGATCAGCCGTCTTCTTTTACATAAGTAGAAGCATTTCTTTTTCTTGCTTCCTCCACTAGAAGAGTTCTCCTCATCAGATTTGTCGTCTCTCTTCTTGTTGGGCTTGCTGTTGCCAGCCTTGTCCTTTCCTATGTCCTTGCTTTTGCCTTGTGCTTTGTCATTCCCACTCTCCCTGTCATATGTCTTTGCCCTAACTTCCTTCTGTATCAACATGGCTCCTAGCTCCTCAAATGTAAGCTGCCTTGACCCTTCTGGAAGTCATAATAATGGTTACAAAGGTCTTGAAGCTTCTCGGCAACATGTTGGGCATGAGCATATGGGTCGACCTAATGACCGACCGCACCAAGTTGGTCTCTCAATACCTTCAATTTCATGTGTTGCCATTAAATTGGAGTCCTTGGAAAAAACTCAAGACAGATGCAACAGACACAACAAGTCTGACTCTTGGTCCCGCAAATGAACTTGTCCTTCAGACATAGGAGATGATTTCCACAGACTTGAACTGAGATCTCCTTTCAAAGGTTCTCACGTCCAGGCTCCTTGCACTTGTGGTTATTCCTCAAGGCTATGATACCATGTTATTAAATAGAGACCAAGGGTGCTTGTTGTAGCCAACACTCCCGCAGCAGAGGGAGATTGTGTATGGAAATGTAGCCCAGGAAACATGCAGAGCTTCATTCAATCTCACGCCTTTCCTTTGTGGACGCAGATGTAGATAGAGAGAGATATAGACACAGATAATGAGCCATGCACACTAGAGTAGAAATAGTAAGCATGTATTGCTCCAAAGATGGACAAGGTCTTATACATGGTGTCAGGTTGGCTGTGGGCCAGGATTTGATCCTAGAGACGGCCTCGTTAGGTCGGGGAAAATTGGCCCCGTCTGGTGGCCTTCTTCTAAAGGGAAGGGGGCAGCCAGCCCTCCCCCATAAATAGGGCCCTTGAGCCTCAGCTCTCAGTCCTCCCATTGCTATAGAAGGCACACGGAAAGTGGAGGAGACAGCAGTTGCAGGAGCAGATCAGCCCCCTTTGGGCACTTGGTTTGGAGCTTGGGCCAGCCACCCAACTGCCTGTGTGGAGTATAGCTGGGGTCAGCTTCGTTCTATGATCAGTCCACATGTGGAGCATGATATATACATTCTTTGGGCTGTCTACATTACTGAGTGTCTTTCCAGGCTTGTGCTTGTCTCTATTCTACTTATGTGCATACATTTGAGGAAGATCTCCAAGTAATGTGACATTCTGCTGCAGGGTTTTGGGTACAGCAAGCATTCCCTTATTATTTTCTGACTAACAGGACATGCAAGACCAAACACTGCATTCTGCCTATTCTTGGGATCTTGACACAAGCTTGCAGGCTCTCATGTTAGGGAAGTCTTTATCCATGGATCCAAATTCCAGCACCATCCATAATGTGCAACTGCTTGAGCAGCTCTAATTTCATGACTAACATTTCCACAACTCATGGACTTGGCTGAAGCAAAACCCCTAAAGCTGCCTCCACATGTTCTAGGGCCTTTAATTTGTACCATAGTGACGACTTCAGCAAATGCGAAGAACTAGACCACCAAGGCATGAATGGACAAGTTGTTGCATGGTTCTATCTGTTGGAATATGAGGGTCACCTCCCCATTTGTGAGCCCCCCATATGAGGCGGACATGGGGGAGGATGACACACTGAGAAAATGAGAGCAGAGGGTAGAGTGAGAGCTGCCATGTGGGCAGCAGACTGGATGCCACATGTGCAGCACCTAGAATCATTGCCAGGCAACCATGAGCTGAAGCAAGGCGCAGCATTAGAAGAGAAAAAGAGCTGTGACTATTCTGCAGCAGGTGCGGACGCAGCACAGCAGGTACTGGTGGTCAGGTACAACAGCAGTAGGAGGCATAGCAGTCTGCAGCAGGCTGTGCAGGGGAAGCAGAGGCCCAGGGCACTTATAGGCGGACACAATCAGCTGTCTCCAACAGCAATGGAGTCTGCAGAACAGTCCGACAATAGTGGCTCTATGACTATGTTTTATCAATTGGTTTTCGCAGCCATACTATCGAGTTTGTCCACCAAGGAAAACTTATTGAGCTAACTGGTTCTACGGACTCTCCTTCAACCCTAGTTGCCTCTGTCCTACAAGTAAAGAAGTGGGTTCGTAAACGTTAAGTAAAGACTTCACTTCTGTTGGTTACGGTAGTAGAGGTGACACCAACAAAGGATCCTCCTGAGTACCTCAACCAACCTTTTTTCCAGCCCTACCTGAATATTTTTTCACAAGAATTGCCAAAGCAGTTACTACCTCGACGACCAGTGGATCACCCAATCGAACTTATTCCCGGCAGTAATCCACCGTCGAAACCTGCTTATCAGGTTTCTTACACTTAAAATAAAGAAATCCAAAGATAGGTGACCGAACTACTCGACAAAGATCACATTCGGCCTAATTGCAGTCCTTTCGGATCTCCTGTACTACTTGTGGAAAAAAAGAATAAGTCAACGCGTCTCTGCATCGACTACTAAGCCCTCAACAAGCTCACTATAAAAAACAAGTATCCATTGCCTCGCATCGATGACCTCTTCAATCAACTTCTACACGCGACACAATTCTCAAAGATTGATCTTCGTTCAAGTTATCATCAAATTCGCATACGAGAAGGCGATGAGTACAAGACAGCTTTTCGAACAAAGTATGGACACTATGAATGTTTGGTCATGCCTTTTGGGTTAAACAATGCCCCGGCCACATGCATGACAATAATGAACGACATTTTTCGGCCTTTCCTCGATAAGTTCGTCATCGTTTACCTCGATGACATCCTCGTTTTTAGCAGATCCCTACATGAGCATAAACAACATCTTCACCAAGTTTTTGAAGTTCTCCACACAAATTCTCTCTACATCAACATTGAGAAGAGTGAGTTCTTCAAGACCCAACTCGAATATTTGGGACATGTTATTTCAGCTCAAGGCATCTCTGTGGATCCCAAGAAGGTTGAGGTAATCCGAAACTGGCCTACTCCTAAGAATGTTCATGATGTCCACTCTTTCCTCGGATTGGCAAACTTCTACCATACAAAGGTCTATTAGTTTTCCGAGATTGCAGCTCCTATGTCCGAATTATTGAAAAGCATAGCAATTTTTCAGTGGCTTCCCGAAACAGAGTATAGTTTCCAACAACTCAAGCAAGCACTCACTACCACACCAGTTATGGCTATTGCTGACCCAAACCTTCCATTTGAGGATGTTCCGAATTCATTCAAAGGGAAGTATCTCAATGATAAAGACTTCGGCATAGCAGTACAAGTTCTTTCAAAAGATCAACCTTCGACTTCCGAAGAGAAGATTTTCTCATCCTATTCTTATACGGACGACCTTGTGTATCATCAAGATCGCGTCTGTGTACCACATGACAAGGATGTTCGACGTCTTTTGTTAAAAGAGCATCATGTAGTTCCTTATGCTGCCCATCCAAGCATCAACAAGACTTATAGGTACTCAGTGCCACATACTATTGGCCTCAGATGAAAAGCGACGTCATCGAAATGGTTATATCTTGCTTATCTTGTCAACAAATGAAAGCAAGCCGACGACTTCCAGTAGGACTTCTTCAGCCTCTTCCAGTTCCAACTGAAAGGTGGGAAAGTATTTCCATGGATTTCATTACAACACTACCACGATCCTCCCGAGGTAACACTCAGATTATGGTAATTGTTGATCGATTGTCCAAAATGGCACACTTTGTTGCTTGCAAAAGAAGTGCACAGGCTCCGAACATCGCCAAACTCTTCATACAACACATCTTCCGACACTATGTAGGAGAGCATAAAAAGGTGCAATGGGGGGAGCACTGTCAGCAGTGAACTCAGGAGCACATTAAGGTGCACACCTACACTATGTAGGAGAGCATAAGAAGGTGCAATGTGGGGAGCTCTGTGAGCAGTGAACTCAGGAGCAAAACTTTGCGGGAGTGCTCAGCCTTGAGAAGCTACTGAAGCCTACACTGAGGCACGTGGCAGAAGAGGACGAGTTTTTGTAAAGAGGATCAGCAAACAGAGCCTAGTTTGGTGTCTTATCTCGGGGATTGTTTCTAGAGGTGTTGGTACATATTTTGGCAAGTTTTTGTACGTGGTTTGTGGCTTTATATATACACTGTTTTGGCTGTACATCTGAGCTTTCTTTCATATTTGATTGTCCTCTTATTTTCAAGTAAAGCACATGTGTATGAGTTGTGTTCCATTCTCTATCTTGTGATCTTGGGATATAGCTTCCACTGCGTGAGTAGTCTAGGCAAGCAACCTACCTCTAGTTTTCCAACACATTCTCATGGCTGCTTCTTGCACATTCTTTCTTGGCTTAATTTTATATTTGTTCAGGTGTGCTCATGAGACTATTTCAGTTGGTATTCAAAATTTGTGTTGAAAACTTGAGCAATCCTGACAGTAAGGGCTGAAGACAGGAGTAGATCACCTGTATGCTGTATTCTCTCTTTCCAACACAGTCGTGGGCAGCTATGCACCAAAATGTCTTGTTATTGGCAGCTACCATGAGGATTATCCTGGTACATCTGTGCATAATTTGGAAAATTGTTCCTTTCATCTCAAGCACCATTTTGGTGATGTATTTCTGGTGCACTGAATCTCAATTCTCAGTGCAAGATTGCTTGCGCATTGGATCAATTTATGCTAAATGAACTAGTAGTTGCAAGTGACTTTGGTGGAGCATGTCTTTAGATGAGGTTTCTGTGGTAGCCCTAAAAAATTATTTAGACAATAAGATAAAACGGCATTCAAGGTCTTTTCAATTCTGGTGTTTCTCGTATGAATATGCTTTTTTACATTCATTGTGATCAATACGTCTAAAAGTACTTGATTTTTAATAGGAGCTAAGAAAAGTCAGTTTTGTGCAGGTACTTGCTCTTGTTGCTCCTGATTTTGAACACTCTTCCAGTTCTCTTCTTCATATTTATTCTCTTTTGCGATTTTCTGGATTTGTTTTAGTTTGGAACTAGCTCATTCTTATGATAGATATGCTTCTTTGTTTGCTCATGAATGAAGAGATGGAGGCCATACTCAAAAAGATCGCTGACATGGAGAGCCAGTTGTCTTCTTTGAAAGATCTTGTCAAAGAACAGGCAAACTTGCAGGCAAACATGGGAGCTCAATTGGTATGCATTAGTCGATGGAACAAAGCTTCAGAGACTTGGATAATCTAGTTACCAAATGATTTGCATGATCTTAATATTTTTTCACCAAGCATTGATTCGCTCTTGTAATGACAGGGAACACCTCAAAAAATTTCAGAGGATTATGGGAGCAAAGATTGGATTGAGGTTCTAAAAAGAAAAGCTGGACCATGGACAAGTAAGCCATTAGTAGTACTCAGCCTGTTTGATGGCATCGGAGGTATCTGGATTGCTTTATCACTTCTGGGCATTCCCTTCACCGGCTACAGTGCTGAAGTTGTATGTTTAACTGAACTTCAAACTCCTCTATATGGAATGATGTGTCTATGACATTTGTCAGGATGGCTTTAAAATAGCTGTGGTTTCAAGCCTATTGTCAACACACTTGCACTGTTTGATGGAAAGCATGTGTTCTGAGAATATTGGGAGCATGTCATGTTTCTGAATACGTCCTGTTCTCTTCTACATGTATCTTCTTGAAGTGGCAGTTTGTGATTGGTCAAGGCCAAACTATCATTCCCTAAGCAGGAATAATGCTTAAGTTTACCAGAAAAGTACTTTGCATTGTTTGTGTGATTATATGGCTTATTGTTTCCTCTTTCCGCGTAAATAGGACTGCTCTTTCCTTTTGTAAAATGCTTTAAATTGATGATTATAAGAAAGTTTATTTATACACTGTGGGTGGAGACAGAATCCAAATGCCCTTGAAGTTTTGAAAAAAAGGCACCCTAGAGTCCATCATTTGGGGGATGTGCAAGAATTGACTAAAGAACATATCAAAGAACAAGTGGATTTAGTAGTCGGTGGCTTCCCATGCCAGGATCTCAGCTGGATTGGGAAGAAAGTTGGGTAAGAAACTTTAACTCTTTATTACGTGTCTGCTTTCTCCTGTTAGCATTCCTCTCATGTGTACAGATTTGTAAATGTGTACAGAAGATATTTGCTTTTGAAAATTTATGTCATGTACATAAGCATTCCTTTCATGTACTATACAAGAAACTTGTTTTGGTCTTTGCTTGGTTTCCCTATCAAAGGGTGTGCCTTTCAATTATCACATTTTAGAGACTTATTTTTTTGACAAAGGGTGTGCCTTTCAATTATCACATTTTAAAGACTTATTTTTTTGACAGAGGGTCGACATTGTAAGTCTCCACTTACCTTGCACAACTTATTTTCATCAGGCCAAATGCTGATGTACAAATATAGTTGTTGTGAGAATTTTGGTCTCTTTGCCTATACTACGTGTTGCCTATTTAAAAGGGCATCCAAAGTGCAAACCTGGTCCATTGTCTAACAAAATGAAGTCTACGTTAGATTCTTTGAATTCCTCATAGTGAAATTAGTTTGTCCCTTTACCTCAAGGATGGGTGCTCCTAATTGCCATATATTGGGTGTTTTTGCCATGCGTAGGCTTAAATGAAGGATGTTTTACCTTGTTGAAGGACCTCACAATTATTGTGAGAGTCCATCTCATAATAGTTGGTGCAATTTCACGAGTTGTGGTGTAAGTGGATTAAAGATACTCCAACACCCCCCCCGCCCCCCCCAACACACACCCCCCAAAAAAAAAGAAAAGAAAAAGAAAAACTCCCAAATTTGTAATCAAACTGAAAATTTAGTCTACTTCGGTTCTTTTGAATTCCCAATGGTCAAAATACATATGGTCGTTTACGTTAAAGATGGATCTTTTCCAATTGCCTTCTATAGGATATATATTCTATTGTAAATAAGATGGAGAAAAATAAACGTGGGAACCACCAATGGAAGTAGAGTGGGATTGTGGTAAGAATGGGAGTAGGCTTATAGCACAATGGGATTGCAAAATAAGGCTTTTTAATAGCTCAAGCAATATCTTATGGTACATCTTGGGTAGTTGCGGCCAATTGCAGAAAGAGCTAATCATAGACAGACACATGTATCTCCAACTGAAAGTCAACCAACGCAGTGGTCAAAACAGCAGAGTCCATTGAGAGAGGGAAAGAAAAGAAAGTTTACAGCTCATTGATTCACAGTTGAGGTAGTGCCATAGTTTAGTCACAAAGGTCTCATACTTTGAGCAGACAAGGGTTTGTAGACAACCAACTAGTACTGGCAAAAATAGTAAGCAGTCTGAGCAAGGGCTCAAGCATGCAGGCTCAATCCTATTTGAGGTAGTAGCAAAGTGAAGGCATGTTTAACCCTTGCAAGGTTGTCATCAAGACCTTCCCGAGATCTTCACAATTACATTAGTGTCAGGTGATACAGTTTTGTATGTTTAAGTATTAAGAAGAATCTGATTTCTATTTCAGCCATCTCCACACATGGCTTCGGAGTTATTTTTATGGTGTCATCGTTGTGCCATGTATGGTAACCGGCATGATAACTATACTGTACTCACTGGGACACTTGATAGTGGGCTGTATCAAGTTGATACATTTGAAAAGCATGCTGCTGTTGAAGCTAATGTCATTGTTGAATCTGTGATTTTCAATACTCACTTATGGCATGAGAGATTGGGACATTTAAACTTTACCAATTTGGTGAAGATCCATTCAAAGGACATGGTGGTAGATCTTTCATCCATGCATGCAATTACAAAACATTTATGTGAGGGCTGCTTATTGGGGAAAATGCCTCAGTCCCCATTTCCAAAATATGGAACCCTTGGTGCATCCAGAAAGTTGCACCTAGTACATATTGATGTGTGTGGCCGATGTAGACAGCATCACTTGGGGCTACTTATATTTTGTTACTTTTGATGATTTCTTTGAGTCACTTGGATTTATCCCATGAAATCCAAGTCAGATGTCCTACTTTGCTTCAAGCATTTCTTGCCTTAGTAGAGAATGAGTGGGGAAAAACTTTTGACCCTCCTCATTAACAGGGAGGGTGAACACTTAGCCCATGAGTTTTAGCAGCCTGGGGTATGATACATTCGTGCACAGTGCCATACACTCCGCATCAAAATGGACTTGCAGAGAGTTAAAATAGAACAAAAATGGAAATAATAAAATTTGGCTCGATGCCATCATGAGTGCCAACTATGTTCTCAATTGAGCACCCCCTCGAGCATTTAAGACCATGTTCACACGCCGGTGTTTGGATCTCTTGCATATGGACATGTCTCCTCTGAGCTGAGGCATAAGCTTGATGATAAGGCCATTATATGCATTTGCGTTGGCTAGAGCTCATAGAACAAAGGATACAGGTTGTTTCAACTTAGCACAAGCAAGGTAATTGTCAGTAGAGACATGGTTTTTACTGAGCATGCAGCTTACCTTGGATGGACTATAAAACAGCCATTTGATGATGATGAGCCACTTGATGATGATGCAATTGACCATCAATTGATGGATGAGGCTGTCATTAGACAGCAAAAAAGAGTTCCAAGGTGGCTCTTGGATACTCTTCGAGATAGCAAGCAAGCTGAGCCCTTGGCTGTTCGCACCAGAGGTGCACAAAAACAAATGCAGGGCAATTCGCTTCATGTTGCTTGATTGCTACAGCTTGTAATGAGGAGCCTCTTTGTCATAAGGATGCTTTTGATAGTAGCGAACTTGATCCCATTCATGCAAGAGTTGTGTGACTTGCCAGTAGGCAAGCATGCCATAGGCACGAAGTGGGTTTACAAATTGAAGTGGAAAGCTGATGGCAATGTTGACAACTACAAAGCCCACCTTGTTGCGAAAGGCTATGTCCAGTAGGCAAGCATGCCATAGGCACGAAGTGGGTATACAAATTGAAGCGGAAAGCTGTTGACAACTACAAAGCCCACCTTGTTGCGAAAGACATTCACTTCCACTTCACCCATTACGACCATTCGTTACATTATTGCTCTTGCATCTCACAGGCATTGGGAGGTCCACTAGTTGGACATTAAGACCGCTTTCCCTCATGGGGATTCATTGGAATTGGTCTATGTCACTCAGCCTTTAGGATTTCAGGTTGCAGGTCTGAAAACTAGGTATGCTGGTTGCAAAAGGCCCTCTATGGTTTGAAGAAGGCACTGTGGTCATGGTATGCCAAGACACATTCTTTTTTTCTATGCCTTGGGTTTCGGACCAGCCCTACAGAGCCCACTCTTCTAAGTCCGAAGAGTGAATCAGAATTTCTGATTTTAATTCTTTATGTGGATGACATGATTGTCACTGGGCTCGACATGCAGAAAACTGAAGATTTCAAGGCATATTTGTAGAAATCATTTAAAATGTTAGATATGGGCAGGTTGCACTTATAGTGGCAAACAGAAACGCAGAAGAAACAAAAACGGACGAAACGTTGTTTATGTTTCCTTGTTATTTTCAAAATCCTAATTAGGGTTTTTTCAGCCGCCTCAGGCTTGCTCCCCGCACCGTGCCTGTTTTCGCCACCTGTTGCCTCTACCCTCCACTCTCCTACTCTCCTCTACCCTCCACTCTCCTCCCCTCCTCTACCCTCTCCACTCTCCTCCTCCCCCTACTCATACTCCCTCCTTGAATCCTCCTCCTTGATCCTCTCACTCTCCTCACTTTGTAGCATAATTTGTCACTTTAAAAATTTTAGTTTACACATAAATTGTACTATATTGCCATTTCTAGTTTCAACGTTTCGGCTTTGGAGTTTCCGACATTGCTGCCTTTCTGTTTCTCCCGTTTTTGTTTCAGCTGGCAACTATGGTTGCACTACTATTTGGGCATTCAATTTGCTAATGTTCAGATGGGCATAATGATGAGTAAATCCAAATATATTGGATAGCTCTTGCAACACTTTCAATTCAAGGATTGTAAGCTGATTTGTACTCTATTGGAACTTGGCGTCCATTTCTCCTTTGAAGATGGGAGTGCCTCATTTGATGACACTCTTTATCAGCGGGTCGTGGGGCTGCCTAATTTACTTATGTCATACTTGGCATGATTTGCTTCCTAATTAAGCAGGTACATGCACAAGCCCAGCACACTGCGTTGGTAGGTAGTGCAGCAGGCCTTATGTTACTTGAAGGCCAGGCACATTTGGGACTGTTCTATAGCGTTCAGTCTGCACTAGATTTGCATGCATTCATGGACAGTGATTGGGCAGGTTGTTATGACACAAGGGTGTCTCACATTGGCGATCGTTTCATGCTTCAATTGTGAAGCTGCGTACAGGGCAGCCTTTATAGCCACTGTAGAGTGTGTTTGGCTTTGTAAGTACTTATAGATCTTGAGGTGTGCCAGACCTGCTCTACCATGATCTACATTGATAGTCATAGTGCTTTGGCTGTTGCGCATACCAAGCACATTGAGGTGCACTATCATTATGTTCGAGAGCTGTCCTATGTTCCCATGGAGGATAACTTAGTAGATCTCTTACAAAGGTATGGAAAGACTGTCCTTTCTTTTCTAAGGTCCCTATAGGTATGAGGTGGTGTTTTCAGCCTCAATCCTATCTCTTTCATGTGAGTAAGGCTTGACCTTTGGCAGTTTGCCATATTTAATAGAAGTCTTTCATGAAATAGAAACGAAAAGTGCATTAAGCTATTACATCTTCGGTTGGCTTAGTAATATATTGTTAGCATGGTTCATTTCTTAATGTGTTTACAAGTGTTCTTTATCATTTGTTATTCCTTGGAGATTTTCTATATTTATGATCATGGAATCACAAATTTGGCATGCGGTGGAAAGTACATCTAAGGTATTATACAATATATTGGAATATATGAATACTCTTGCGGAGATGTTGATAGATATTGGAGAGTGTCAAGAATAGCTACATGTATTATATTCTTTTAGAACAAAATTATATGAGAGATTATTTGCGTTCTTCAAAGACATTGAACTTAAGGAATTAGAGTATGCTAGATGACTATAACACTGCAAACAATACATTTTGTGAAACTAAATTGTAAACTTTCAAAAATTCAAGATAGATGCATGGTAGCAAGAAAAAGGTGACAGTGCAACATGCTATTCGGATTGCAAGATCTAAGAGCAAGTTTACTAGATGTCCCATTTAGTTTGTTTGAGATGCTACGTGCAATCAAATGTGTTTTCTTAAGACTTTTTGCATTACAACTCTACAAGGGCTAAAGTGAACCAAATGTTTATGTTTGTTAATATTTGATTATTATTTTGCATGCAGCCTTCATGGAGAGCGGAGCAAACTTTTTTTTGAGCTACTTCGGATTATTAAGTTATTTGAACCAAAGTGGTACTATTTATGCCACCCTATGGATACTTATTGTGAAGTTGAATATTGTTGCGATTCCCCACCCTTAAAGCAATCTTTGGTGTTTAGACCTTTAGAGGTGGCTTGTATTCGTACATACAATTTGATATTTGATTTCAATTTGACAAAAGAATATAGCAATAGTGTATAACTTCAAAAAAGGGTCTTAACATGGGACCAGTTATCAGAAAATATAACTATGCTGTTCATCTTGCATCGGATTGATAGCCATTGACCAAGTGGAAGGTGTCCATGTGAGAGCAATGACTAGAACGGCAATTGATATTCCCAATGTAATCCATTATCTAAGCCTTAAGGGGTTTGGAGTTGTTCAGTAAACTTAAATCCTCTAATTGATCCACGTGTTACCGATGACGAGAGTGAATGTTAGTCAGTGTGAGATCATTCACATAGATGATAATCAATGTGGCCATACCTCGTTCCCGAAAGAGAGAAAAAGTGGATTCTGCAACTGATCTTTGGGAAACCTTTCTTTGAAAGAAGTCATCAATCTTATGGTTCCAAGCCCTACGAGCCTATTTAAGACCATACAAGGTCTTCCTCAACCACCTTGAACACACCTTTGGATTTTGGAACCTCAAAGCATGGAGGCTACTCAACGTACACCTCCTCTTGCAAGTCACGATTCACTAATTTAAACACATCTAGTATACCAGCCACTATTTATAAGAGGCAATGGCAAGAATTTTTTGAATCATGGCAATTTTTGTTGTCGGTGCAAAAGGGTCCTCATAGTTGATTCCTGGCCATTAATCAAAGCCCATAGCCACAGATCTGGCTGTGTGCTTTTGAGCAGAGCCATCTCATGTATACTTGGCCTCTTGAAAACCCACTTGACACTAATAATCAACCGTTTCAACGGCCTCGGAACCAACTCCCAAGTCTGATTTTCACTATGGCTTCTCTTTTTGCTTGGCATGGCTTTCCTCCAAGTTTTTTGGTAAAGGCCTTCTTTGCTAAGGTAGGTTCCTTGTCTCGAATGATCCTAGACATCAGCAAAGGTCACATGTAAAGGCTCTGTCCCTCGATGACAGATGATTTGAATTCGTTAGCAAAACCAGGGGTGGAGTTGTGATAAAAATGGCTACCAAGGTGGACATAAAAGAGATTGGAATGGCAAGAATAAGCTTTTTATGTCGTCTCTATGAGGGATAGGCAGGCAGATGATGAGTGCTGGTTAGCCTTCTTCTCTATTTTGAAGGGAGGAGATCCAAACTTCTTCTCTGTGATGCCCTTCTTAATTAACTTCGTGCTTCTGACCTCCCATGAATCCAGAAGTCTTTCCCTGCATCAATGCATAGGCTATGCTAGCGTTCTCAATCAATTGAAACATGTTAGAAACCTTCGTTTTCGTACATCTGTGGGAACATGGGTCAGCAAGATTGTCTTTTTGCTTTTCTTGGCGCTTTTGTGCTTTCTTGGCTTTTCTTGGTGAGCACTCTTTGCTGAGGCTGTAAAGGGAGGGCCACGGCCATAGTTGCCCACACCGGCAAGTGAGGGAGTAGCGCTAGAAGCTAGGAGCGCAGCTGGTCGATGGGGCTGATCAAGTCAGATCAGCATGGTTGGGTGGCGAGTTGCCTGCCTGCACATGATTCTGGTGTGTTAGACCATGGTTTTGATAGGTTTAGATCATGTGAGGGCGTGATAGATGGTATGAGAGCTGTCCTATCATGGATGATCTCGACTGTGGTTGAAGTGATCATGAGGTATGCTGGAGTGGCGAATTCCAGGTATGGAGCCAACTGAAGATTTTGCAGTAGTTTGTGATTTCATTAGCTAGGGATGTGAATTTGTTATGATTGGAGAGAGAGGATCAAGACTGTAGTGCAAAAACACAGAGAGAGAAACTCGCTAGGAATCTTGGGAAAGAAGAGTAGTAGCTTGGAGTCGTTGAGAAATATGATTAGGGATTAGCAGAAGAGACGACGATGGAGACCAATCACTTTGCTTGATACCACATACAAGATCCTCACCAAGGTCTTGAGCTTGCGGAGTTGTCTTGAAAGGTCGGTTCTAGATTCGAAATCACCGTTGGAAGAGGAGCGATGGAGATTGACGAATCTGGGGTGATAGGGTGTTGTGATGAATTGACCAGGGCTTGGATAGGCAAATCGTAGGGGGAAGGAGACGTACGTGGGGTGTCAAACTAGGAGGAGGAGACAAGATAATGCGCAATGGGCTGGCCTTGTTTTTTGGGATTTGCTATTTGGAACTTTATTTTTTGCAGATGCTTTAATTGTCAAAAGTAGGAGCCCTTGTTTTACCCTGGGTTGGCTAAAGAAGAGAGCTTTTTTGGGAAGCCATGCTTTTCAAAATAGCATATGTTTTTTGAGTGAAAAGCAAAAAACGAAATTGTAGGCCATCTTCTGGTGGTTCTAGTGATGCCCTATAGGCCATGGTATGTGCCTTGTAGGCATAAATATAGGCACTTGTAGAGTTAGTGCCTTTTAGGCCACATAGGACACTTAGTCCTAGGTCTAGGTACTTGTACCTTGTACTTCTCTTTTTTCTATGATTCAAGTTTGACGTGACGGCTAAGACGTGTGCGACACTTTGCTACCTGCACGCTCTCTCTCTCAAGCGATCCTACAGTGGTATCAGAGCAGCGTTTTAGATTCGTCTCCTGCACTCGGACTCGTATCAACTCCCTTCAGCTTTACTGCCCCTTCATCCATACAGTTGTACGGTATAGCTTCGTACCTGTTTTTGTACTGCACTACATACGTCCCTTGTACCTGCGTCGTACAACCGTACGCTTTTGTACTGCTCCGCTCCGTACTATACGTACCTACACTGTACAGCCTACACACAAGATTTGCATCGTCGTACAGCTGTACACGTACAGCTGTACAAGAGGCACCGTACCCATTTCGTACTGCTCTCCGTACATGCATTGTACTTGCGCCATACGCCGTACATCTTTCGTACAGACGTACGGAAGGTCTTGTAACTGCTTCGTACTACATTTCGTACTTGCGTCGCCATACAACCACGTGGGAACGTACCTACATCCGTATAGCTATACATGTTATTCCGTACACCAGGCTTCCGTATTGCAGACGTACCTACTCCGTACAGTCTCCGTACATTGTACATGTGTCGTATATTGGATTCTGTACTATGCGTACAATGGTACTTCTCCCAAGAGTACTGTACAAGCTTGGCACGTGTGAAGTCTTTTGCAGGGCATTCTCAAAATTTAGGGCTTTTGTGTTGGGAGCTCAATTTCAACTTGTGTTTGGGACATTAAATCATACTTTTGCAGTTTAAAGCCTTGAGGCTATACATTGGGTCACATTTGCAAAAACTTCAGCAAAATTTGGGGCTTTTCTGCATTTGCTCTCTTTTTGGCCTATTTTCCCTCAATAAATTTGGGGCTTTTGCCAGATTTGCTGTCTTTGCAATGAACATTGCGTGCCACAGTCACATTTGGGTCAGATCTGCATTTGCCCTTTGATTTGGGTCATAAATTTGCAGATATTTGCTGTCATTTTTGGACAGCCATCTTTTTGCAGTGATAGCCTTGAGGCTTTTGGGTTTTAAGGTCTCTCAGGGTATCACATTTGCTATGGCTGGGAACAATCAAGATTTATTTGGAGTTCTTCGTGAAGATGATAAGTTGGATGGCACCAACTATCCGATGTGGTCTTATCTCATGAAACATATTCTTGTTGCAAAGCATTTGTGGAATATTGTTTCTGGGGTTGATCTGAGGCCAGCCAATGCTACAGTGGTTGGCTCTACTGCTGGTCCCTCTGCAGGGGTTACTCCTCCTGATGCCTCATCTTCTAGCACTCCTGCTACTACTCTTTCAACTCAGGAATACAAGATGGGATGCAAGAGATGCAAATGCACATTCATGTATTGCTTTATCATGCAAGAGAACCATTATTTCACACATCCGATCTTGCAGGACAGCAAAGGATGCTTGGGATAAATTGGCTTCTCTCTATCAGATTCGCAATGAGGCACGTGTTGCATATTTGAGAAGGCAATTACAGGAAGTCAGCATGAATGAAGGTGACTCTATGGATGCATACCTGACAAAGGTCAAGGACCTCATGGAACAACTTGCCAACATTGATGAGGTGGTGCCAAATTCACAGCTTGTCAGTACCACATTGAATGGACTGCCAGATACATACCAAGGGTTTGCTACAACCCTTCGATTAGTGGCCATGGGTAATCCAGACCACTATTCTTTTGATCAGCTAGTGACTTTGCTTTTGCAGGAAGAGCAAAGTAGAGCTAATAGACAAGCCATTATTCCTGATCATGCATTTGCTTCACAGCAGACAGGAAGAGGCAAGGCTTCCAAGCCTATGGGCAATCCAAAATCTGCGCATAGCAGCTGCAATTCCTCCCATGCATCTAAAAATACAGCAGATAAGTCAAAGAAGAAAAGATGCAACTATTGTCGCAAGCCTGGACATGACATTTCAGAATGCAGGAAGGAAGCGCATTGCTTCGGAGAAAAAGCAAGCAGGATTGACAGTTAATGCCTCTCATGCTATTGAATCCCATGAGCCAGAAGATGCTTCACATACACATGCTCTTCAGGATGATTGGGCATGGGCTGTCCATTGCTCATTTGATCCCTCCAAAGCTGATTCATTCTTTACTGCTAATGATGCTCAGTCCTGGTACTTTGACAGTGGTGCTTCCAAGCATGTCACATCTCGCAAATAGTTGTTTCATTCTTTAGCTGATGCACCTCGAGGGGGGACTGTCACATGTGCTAATAATGCTTCATATGCTGTAAAAGGAATTGGAGATGTGCAGCTCAAATCCATTTCAAGCCATCCTGTTACTCTGACAAATGTCCTTTTTGTGCCTGGAATTGAAGTCAACTTGATTTCAATTTCAGCAATTGCCACTTCAGGTTTCAAAGTCATTTTTGATGGCTACAGATGCCTAGTTTATGATCTTCGTGATGACAATGCCATAGTTCTCACTGGCACTTTGCAAAAGGGGCTTTATCACCTTGATCATCACTCAGCTGCACTTTCTATTGAAGCATTGGTTATTTCAGATTCACAGCTTGCTGAAACTCATCTTTGGCATGAGAGAATGGGCCATCTCACATATAGAGCCCTTGCAAAGCTATATTCACAGCAGATTGCAAATGATGTACCTGAAACTCACACAGTTTCCAGACATGTGTGTGAGGGTTGTCTTTTGGGTAAGATGCATCGGTTTCCTTTTCAAAAGAATTGTCCAAAACTCTCACAAAGGAAATTGCAGCTAGTACACAGTGATGTTTGTGGCCAAATGAGGACAAACGCCATTGGAGGGTACAAATATTTCATGACTCTCATTGATGATTTCACAAGATATTGCTGGGTATATCCTTTAAAAGCCAAATCTGAAGTTTTCTTATGCTTTCAGAGGTGGCTGAATATGGTTGAGAATGAATCAGGATGCAAGCTTGTCACACTCAACATAGATAGGGGGGGAGAGTATATGTCTAAGTAGTTTGATGCACTTCTTATACTCCTCAGCAGAGTCCTGTTTCTGAAAGGAAAAACAGGTCCACAATGGAGATGGCCAGATGCACGCTTAAGGCCAAGTCTTTGCCAAATAAATTTTGGCTTGATGCAGTAATGTGTGCCAACTATGTGCTGAATAGATCACCTACACGGTCATTGAAGACTGTTACACCTTATGAAGCATGGCTTCTCCTCTTGTGGACTGCAAAGCTAAGCTAGATGTTGACATGTTTGATGCCTTTGAATCTTGGTTACCTCTGCCATCTTCAGAAGAGGATTTTGACCAGCAACATGAGCCTCCTGCAGGCCCTCCACCAAGCAATAATCAGCCACTACCTCATTCTGATTTGCATATTTCTCTTCCGGTACAAAATGATCACACTACTCATGATGCAGTCATTGAAGAAAGAGCTGTCAATAGACAGCAAAGGCAAGTTCCCAGATGGCTTCTTGATGCATTGAGGGACAGCAAACAAGATCAGCCTTTTGCTGCCCGGACAAGATCAGGGAATAGACAGATGCATGGTCACTTTCTTGAATTTGCACTCCCTGCTAGTAGCTACAGCTTGCAATGAAGAGCCCTTGTGCCATAAAGATGCTTTTGACAGCAAAGAGTGGATGGATGCAATGAGAGCTGAGTTAGAATCCATTGCCAAAAATGACACATGGGAATTAGTAGATCTCCCTCCCGGCAAGCATGCCATTGGTACCCGGTGGGTCTACAAATTAAAAAGGAAATCTGATGGCAGCATAGATCGATACAAAGCCCATCTTGTTGCAACAGGGTATGCCCAACAACAAGGCATTGACTTTGAGGAGACGTTTGCTCCCACATCCAGGATTACTACCATTAGATGTGTCATTGCCATTGCAGCCCATCATCATTGGCAAGTGCACCAACTTGACATCAAGACTGCTTTTCTTCATGGGGATCTACAGGAAGAAGTATATGTCACACAACCTCCTGGGTTTGAGGTTGTTAATTCTGAAAATAAGGTATGCCGGCTTAGAAAAGCCCTTTATGGTTTGAAGCAGGCACCCAGGGCATGGTATGCCAAAATTCATGCACACTTACTATCCCTTGGTTTTCAGAATAGTCCCACAGAACCCACTCTTTATGTCCGTTGGGAGTGGATCTGATTTGAGTGCTGATTTTATATGTGGATGATATGCTCATCACAGGCCCAGATACTCAGCAAATTGCAGCTTTCAAGGCTGACTTGCAGCAGGTTTTTGAAATGTCAAACATGGGACAGCTCCACTATTAGTTGGGCATTCAGTTTGCTCATGTTGAGGGGGGTATCATGATGTATCAGTCCAAGTATATTGGACAGCTCCTTGATCATTTTCAGTTTGAGGATTGCAAGCCAATTTCTACTCCAGTGGACCCTGGCTTCAGATTCTCAGCTCATGATGGGAGCCCACCATGTGATATCACTCTTTATCAACAGGTTGTTGGATGCCTTATTTATTTATGTCACACCAGACCTGACTTACAGTATGCAGTATCTCAGCTTAGCAGATTCATGCACATGCCCAGTTCACAGCATTGGCAGGCAGTGAAGAGAGTCTTCAGATATCTCAGAGGCACTCAAGATTTAGCCCTCTTCTATGGTGATCAGGGTTCACTTACCATGCATGCTTACACGGATAGTGACTAGGTAGGATGTTCCGACACCAGAGTGTCACATACTGGCAATTGTTTTTTGCTTGGCAATTCATGTATCTCTTGGCTCAGCAAGAAGCAACCAACAGTTGCCACATCTAGCTGTGAGGCTGAGTACAGGGCAGCTTTCACCACTACAGTAGAGTGTGTTTGGCTTCGACAGTTACTTACAGATCTTGGTATTCGCCAGACTAACTGTCTACAGGCTCATATCCTTCTTCAACCAAAAATTTCAAAGCTGGTATTTCCACATTCAGTGGCAGTATTGCTTCTTTCCCATACACCAAATGAAATGGAGAGAATTGAGTGCTGTGCTTCACCGCTACCGTGTATGCCCATAAAACTCGATTCATCTCCAAATCCCAGGTTTTGGTGTGGCTTCGCGTCATCTTAGTCATCGTTAATTTGAAATCTCCATTAAAATTCTCATTCAACCCGTTGCAATGAGGGTAATATGGGGTGATGTACTTATGATTTATATTCAGCTTACTGCACAAGTAATCTGTCACTTCTCCTTTGAATCCAGGACCATTATCTGAAAGTAACTCAAGGGGAATTCCAAATCTGCAGCATATGTGTTCATATATAAAATCAGCAACCCCTTTTCTGTCCACTCTCTTTACTGCCTTCACCTCTGCCCATTTTGATAAGTATTCCACTGTAGTAAGCATATAACACTTCCCTTTGGCAGTTTTGGGTAGAGGACCAATTGTATCTATCCCCCATCTCTCAAAAATATCATAAACCAGCATAATATTTCTTGGCTCCATTTTAAGAATTCTTTTTCCCATCCTTTGACATTCCTGGCAGGATTTACATCAGTGCTGCACATCCTTCTGTATTGAAGGCCACACATAACCCTCAAGAAGTATTTTCTGCAGTGTAATCTTAAAAGCAGTGTCCTCCATAAGCTCCTTCATGACTGGATGACAGTATATAATATATCTCTTCTCTTCAGGGCACTCTCCTCAAAACTTGATCAGTCCCTCTCATGTAAAGCTCATCATCAATCATCATATACTGTTTGCTCTTCCATATGAAGTGATACTTCTGACTCTTCTTAAGCTCTTGAGGCAAATGTCCAGTAAGTAAGAAATCCACTATCTAAGCAAGAAATTCTCTCCCTCTGTACAGTGGATCGTCAAGCTTTGCTATCATTGGATCTTGATCACTCATCTCCTGAGCCAATTCATGTGCCATTTGATTATCCTCCCTTTGCACATGTTGGATATTCCATGCTGTAAATTGATGAAGCAGCCTTCTTACTTTGTCTAGATAACCCTCTCAACCTCGGGTTTCTTACTTGCCAACATCCCAGGACCTGCTTCACTACTAGTAGAGAATCTCCCTTGACCATTATCTTCTGAATTTTCAGCTTTAGTGCAGCCAGTAACCCCTCATATAATGCTGCATACTCCGCCTCATTATTGCTTCTAGCTTCTAGATGAACTCCCTCCTTGTGAATCAGCTTGCTCTCTAAATCAGTAATCACATAGCCTCCTTTAGCTTGATGTAAACTCTTCCTGTATGAGCCATCAAAATGCAAGATAGATGCTCCTGGAATGATAGCATGCTCCTCTTTATCTATCTTCTTCTCCACTTCTTTCACCAAAATGGGACCTTCTTTGTATGTTAACACATCTGCCAGTGTGGCTCTGGAAGTGCTCTCCACGAGAAATGAGAAAGTATATTCTTGTAGCTCAACCAACCACTTCATCATGCTTCGAGAAAGTTTTGAATTATTAACTAGCTGAGGCAATAAAGGGTAGCAAGTCAAAACAACAAATGGCTTCGAGATAAGATATGCCCTGAACTTCCTGCAAGCATACACTAAGCTTGACAGAATCAGCTCTGCCTCTGTATATCTCCTCTCTGCTTCTATCTTAACTCTGCTAGCATAATACATAGGCCTCATATAACGGGACGACTCCCCTTTTTGCAATAAGATGGCTCCCATAGCATCTGGCCCAAATGAAGGGTTCACATAAAAGGTATGAGAGAGATTTGGAGCTTTCACACAGGCAATCTCTCCCAACACATCCTTCACTCTATTGAACACTGCTTTATAATCCTCACTTCATCGCAGAGGCTCTTCTTTCATAGCTTGTTGCAAAGGATACAATAGCTGAGAGACTAAATGTATGAATCTTGTCATATACTTCACTTTTTTCACAAAAGTCTGCAACTGTTTAGATGTAGAGGGAGCTGGAAGTAAGATAAGGGCTTTCACCTTCTCTGGATCAGGTTCAATGCCATTCTGAGACACTATATGTCCCAATAACTTCACTCTGGAGCATCCCAAATGACACTTCCGTGGATTGAATTGTCCTCCTACTTCATCCATTCTGTGGAACACTTGATCCAGCCTCCATGCATGCTCTCTCTTGGAACTGTATACACATATATCATCTAGAAATGCTCTCACAAATTTATCAATGAAAGGGGCTAACACTTCATCAGCATTCTCCAAATACTATGCCGGTGCATTCTTCAATCCAAATGGCACTACTCTATAACAAAAGCAATCCCAGGGTGATGAATGTAGTTTTGATTTGATCTTCCTCTGCAATTGAAATCTGGAAGTATCCAGAATATCCATCACATACACTGTACTTTTCATACCTTGCCACTCTATCCAATATATCATCAATGAAAGGAAGAGGATAATGATTGCTTTTTGTTATCGCATTAATAGGTTTGTAATCAATGCATACTCTTCATCCTCCTGTGTGCTTGGGAATGATTACCACTGGACTGCCCCAATCTGAATGCTCCAATGGATATATCAGCCCAGCCTTGAGCAACTCATTTAACTCCTCTCTCAGCACAGGCAAAAGCTCTCTGTGTGTCCTCCTCAACTTCTGAAAAACAGGACTATTGCCTTCTTTTAGCTCAATGTGCATAGGCTCACATTTGAAACCCCCGATCTCTTCATGTGAGGTAATAAACAGCTTTGGATATTGATGAATAACCTTGATATACTCCTCCTCCTCCACTTCTTCAGACTGGAATTCAGCATGGACAGCAATATCTCTTGTCTCTCTGTCTGGGAAGGTGGGGGTTGCATCTAGTTATCCATGTCTTCAAGCTTACTCTCTTCCTTAGCTTCTTGTATCTTTGCTGCCTGCAATTCATATGCATCAGACTCTTTCAACAGAAATGATACTTACCCCTCCTCCTCAGATGTAGTACTTTCTTCTTCCATCTCACTGTCTAACTCCTCTTCCATGCTTGTTTCTTCTGGTTCTTCTATTTCCCATCTACTGCTTATATCAAATTTCTTGGCCTTTTTCTTCTTATTATACACTGTAATTGTACCCATCTTCCAGTTTTGTATTGCTCCCACCTATCTGAGCCAAGGTTTGCCCAAAATCAGCGGGTATGCTCCCAAACCAGTAGGCATAATGTGGCAATTAATGCAACATGATACTCCAAAAGCATCCACTACTACTATCGTGTATATACCGAGACACTTCACCTTCGCATGGTTTGCCAATCGGAGCCTAAAATCTGAATGTGCATTCAATTTTAGCCCCAACCTCTCCATACATGCCTGAGTCATGACACTTATCTGTGCACCACCATCAACATATGCCTCTCCAACACTCATACCTCCACACCATGCATCCACTGCAGGACATAAATCTAGAAGATCTTCCACGGACATCATCTCCATTTCTCCTCTCGTAGGCTCCTGCTCATTACTTTTTCTGGGATTAGCCAACTTTTTTCATTCTCTCTTGAGCTTCGGGCACAAACCAAGTAATTGTGCAAAAGTTGTATTGGCTGTCCTCCCCTTCAAATCATTCATCAGTGTGTATTCCTCCTGGCCTTGACCAATATGCAAATTTGAAGTTTTATAATGTTTCCTGGGCCTCCGACTCTTCTTTTTAGGAGACTGAGGGCTGAGATCAAACTCCACATGCTTCCCTTTTTTTGCAAAGGGTCCATTTTCTCCTGTTGCACTCCTTGTTCTCTTTGCCACTGGCATGATCTCCGGAATAGTCTCCACCCTTATCAGGCTAATTGCATTCCCTTTTCCCTTATCTTCCCATTTGACTCCACTGATAGAGGGCTGATTCAGATCCTTCACTTCCACATTAAAGTCTTCTGACCTGTCATTTGTCTTCTGCATTATAGAATAAACTTCTCCACCTACTCTTGCTGGTTTATCACAGCGAGGGCTGATGTGTCCCCACTCTCCACAGTTCCAGCACTTCACATTGCTCATGTATCATGCCCTCTACCTATTCCAGCTGAATTTCCTTCACTCCCAGCCTGTGCATCTCTCTTGTATTTTGCACACCTCGGCCTCTTCCTCTTCCTGCAGTCTCCATCCAGTTTAAGATGAGTGACTTCATAAGCTCTACAGCATCATGCAAGTCCTTCTTCAGGGAATCATCCTGCACAGGAACAGACACTGGCTCTCTCTTTGCATAAGCCTTTATTGGTTCTGGACTTCCAATCATATTTTTAGGCTCCTCTTGCATGCCAAGCTGCCTGAGTCTCTTGACCTTCCATTCCTTCTCCCTGGCCACTCTGACAGCATCCTCAAAACTATCCAGATTTTTCAACTCCACTTTCAATCCGAGTGTAGGCTTCAGGCCAGCTATAAAACGATCACGCTTGATCATTTGAGGCGGTACCTCTGGGACAAGAGCTTCACACCATAAGCTCCATAAACTCCCAAACTGAATTAGATACCGATTCACATCTTGCTCTTCCTCCTGTCTCACTTTGCACAGCTCTTTCCAAACTTCATTAGGGCTCCTGTCTTATGCAAACCATGCAAGGAAGGCTTCTCTCACCACTGTATACTCCGGATTTTGCTGCTGAGGATGAGTAGTCCTGAAGGTAGCAATTTGAGTCTGCAGCAATGCTTTTGCATCTCCCTGCAAGCAATAATTCATGATCTGAAACAAAATCTCAGGGGTTGCCCTATAACAAAAGCAGTAGAGCCTAGTCCGCCTTCGCAACCACCCTCATCCACATTTAAGACAAGTGAACAACACAATCACAAGGTAAAAGGCTTTCATTGAAAATCTTTGTCTCTACACATCTCTATATACAGCTCATACTCTGGCCACATTTCCTCCAGAAGCCAAACAACTTCAAAAAAAAACCCAATGGACTATACAGCTCAAGACAAGCTCTCCTACTGACTGAGCTCAAGCTCAAGAACATACAAAAGAACCACAATTTAGGATGCAAAGAAGATTGATGATTTTCAGATCTGTTCAACTGTCATTTGAAGTCCCCTCTTCACTGACCAATAATCATCCAGACAACCATGTATTGTCACAAAACTGAAGGATCGCTTAGAATGAGAGCTGAGTTACATTCCATTGCTAAAAATGACACATGGGAATTAGTAGATCTCCCTCCAGGCAAGCATGCCATTGGAACCAGGTGGGTCTACAAATTAAAAAGGAAATCTGATAGATCGATACAAAGCCCGTCTTGTTGCAAAAGGGTATGCCCAACAACAAGGCATTGACTTTGAGGAGACATTTGCTCCCACATCCAAGATTACTACCATTAGATGTGTCATTGCCATTGCAGCCCATCATCATTGGCAAGTGCACCAACTTGACATCAAGACTGTTTTTCTTCAGGGGGATCTGCAGGAAAAAGTCTATGTCACACAACCTCTTGGCTTTGAGGTTGTTAATTCTATGGTTTAAAGCAGGCACCCAGGGCATGGTATGCCAAAATTCATGTACACTTACTATCCCTTGGTTTTCAGAATAGTCCCTGAAAACCCACTCTTTATGTCCGCGGGAGTGGATCTGATTTTTTAGTGCTGATTTTATATGTGCATGATATGCTCATCACGGGCCCAGATACTCAGCAAATTGCAGCTTTCAAGGCTGATTTGCAGCAGATTTTTGACATGTCAGACATGGGACAGCTCCATTGCAAACTCCTTAAGAAAGTGACCATGCTGTCTATTCCCTGATCTTGTCCGGGCAGCAAAAGGCTGATCTTGTTTGCTGTCCTTCAATGTATCAAGAAGCCATCTGGGAACTTGCCTTTGCTGTCTATTGACAGCTCTTTCTTCAATGACTGCATCATGAATAGTGGGATCATTTTGTGCCGTTCTATTGACAGCTCTTTCTTCAACGACTGCATCATGACTAGTGGGATCATTTTGTGCCGGAAGAGAAACCTGCAAATCAGCATGAGGTAGTGGCTGATTATTGCTTGGTGGAGGGCCTGCAGGAGGCTCATGTTGCTGGTCAAAGTCCTCTTCTGAGGATGGCAGAGGTAACCAAGATTCAAAGGCATCAAACATGTCAACATCTAGCTTAGCTTTGCAGTCCACAAGAGGAGAAGCTGAATGTTCAGCAAAGATTACATCTCTACTGACAATAATCTTCCCAATATTTGGTTGGTATAATCAATACCCTCTGCTCTCTTTGCTGTAATCAATAAATATGCATTTGATTTCCTTGTCATCAAGCTTATGTCTCAGCTGAGATGGTACATGAACATATGCAAGAGACCCAAAAACTCTCATGTGTGAAAGTGAAGGATTCCTGCCTTTCGATGCTTCATAAGGTGTAATAGTCTGCAATGCCCATGTAGGTGATCTATTCAGCACATAGTTGGCACACATCACTGCATCAAGCCAAAATTTATTGGGCAAAGACTTGGCCTTAAGCATGCATCTGGCCATCTCCATTGTGGACCTGTTTTTCCTTTCAAAAACATGATTCTGCTGAGTGTAAGGAGTAGTACATGAGTGAATAATGCCCCGTGAAGACAGAAAGGCATCAAAGTCCTTTGACATATACTCTTCCCCCCCTATCTGTGTTGAGGGTGACAAGCTTGCATCGTAATTCATTCTCAACCATATTCAGCCATCTCTGAAAGCATAAGAAAACTTCAGATTTGGCTTTTAAAGGATATATCCAGCGATATCTTGTGAAATCATCAATGAGAGTCATGAAATACTTGTACCCCCCAATGGCATTTGTTCTCATTGGGCCACAGAGATCACTGTGCACTAGCTGCAATTTCCTTTGTGAGAGTTTTGGACAATTCTTTTAAAAAGGAAATTGATGCATCTTACCCAAAAGACAATCCTCACACACATGTTTGGAAGCTGTGTGAGTTTGAGATACATCATTTGCCATCTGTTGTGAATGTAGCTTTGCAAGAGCTCTATAATTGAGATGGCCCATTCTCTTATGCCAAAGATGAGTTTCAGCAAGCTGTGAATCTGAAATAGCCAATGCTTCAATAGAAAGTGCAGCTGAGTGATGATCAAGGTGATAAAGCCCCTTTTGCAAAGTGCGAGTGAGAACTATGGCATTGTCATCACGAAGATCATAAACTAGGCATCTGTAGCCATCAAAAATAACTCTGAAACCTGAAGTGGCAATTGCTGAAATTGAAATCAAGTTGACTTCAATTCCAGGCACAAAAAGAACATTTGTCAGAGTAACAGGATGGCTTGAAATGGATGTGAGCTGCACATCTCCAACTCCTTTTACAGCATATGAAGCATTATTAGCACATGTAACAGTCCCCCCTCGAGGTGCATCAGCTGAAGAATGAAGCAACTGTCTGCAAGATGTGACATGCTTTGAAGCACCACTATCGAAGTACCAGGACTGAGTATCATTAGCAGTAAAGAATGCATCAGCTTTGGAGGGATCAAATGAGCAATGGACAGCCCATGCCCAATCATCCTGAAGAGCATGTGCATGTGAAGCATCTTCTGGCTCATGGGATTCAATAGCATGTGAGGCATTAACTGTCAATCCTACTTTCTTTTTCTCCAAAGCAATGCGCTTCCTGCATTCTGAAATGTCATGTCCAGGCTTGCGACAATAGTTGCATCTTTTCTTCTTTGACTTATCTGCTGTATTTTTAGATGCATGGGAGGAATTGCAGCTGCTATGTGCAGATTTTGGCTTGCCCATAGGCTTGGAAGCCTTGCCTCTTCCTGTCTGCTGTGAAGCAAATGCATGATTAGGAATAATGGCTTGTCTATTAGCTCTACTTTGCTCTTCCTGCAAAAGCAAAGTAACTAGTTGATCAAAAGAATAGTGGTTTGGATTACCCATGGCCACTAATCGAAGGGTTGTAGCAAACCCTTGATATGTATCTGGCAGTCCATTCAATGTGGTACTGACAAGCTGTGAATTTGGCACCACCTCATCAATGTTGGCAAGCTGTTCCATGAGGTCCTTGCTGCAAGACCGGATGTGTGGAATAATGATTCTCTTGCATGATAAAGCAATACATGAATGGGCAAATACAGAAAAGCCTCAAAATTTTGCTGAAATTTTTGCAAATGTGACCCAATGTATGAAGATTTGACTTAATGTCCTGCAGAAGTGACTCAATGTCCTGCAATATTGACCCAAATGTATAGCCTCAAGGCTTGAAAATGCGAATATATGAGTTGGTGTCCCAAACACTAGTTGAAATTGAGCTCCCAACACAAAAAGCCCCAAATTTTTGTTGACCTGAATGATGACGTGGCACAATGTGAGTCTTGAACTTGAAATTAACCGAAAACTTCAAATTTTGGAAGGATTTCAGTTGTCAACCTTGTCAAAGGTATGGTATTGACAGGTTGAAGGTCTAGATTGTCAAAAGCCCAAATTCCGGAGTAAACACAACTGTATGGATGCCAATATGGTAACAGGTTCTATGTTTGTACGGAAGCAGTACGTTGCTTGTACGGAATAGTGTACGATAGCTGTACGGAATTGAGTACGGCAGCTGTACAGTAGCCTGGTACGAAGCAAGTAGAGAATATGCACGATGTACGGATCAGGTACGACGGAAGTGCGTAGGTGCAGTGTACGGAACGCAGGTACAGTGATGTACGACGGCACAGGTACAGAGATGTACGGCGACGTACGTCTTGTGTGCAGGCTATACGGCGGCGTATGTACCACGCAGTACGGCTGTATGTCGATAGTACGAAAACACACGAAACAGGTACGGAGCTGTATTGTACAACTGTACGGAGCTGAAGGGAGCTGATACGAGTCCGGGTGCAGGAGATAAATCTAAAAACACTGCTTTGATACCACTGAAGGATTGCTTAGGAATGAGAGTGCAGGTAGCAAAAGATTCGATGATAAACGCCTTAGCCGTCACGTCAAAGTTGGATAATCAAAAACAAAGGAGTACAAGGTACAAGTACCTAGACCTAGGACTAAGTGTCCTAGGTGTCACATAGGACTAAGTGTCCTATGTGGCCTAAAAGACACTAACACTATAAGTGTCTTTATTTATGCCTACAAGGCTCATACCATGGCCTATAGGGCATCACTAGAACGACCAGAGGATGGCCTACAAAAACACACAGCCCACAGTGATAGCTTCATATCATGCTTGCTCAGAACAGTCAATTACAGTAGCTTCAAAGCCGTCTTCTCATTAGGAAACGGGCTGCTCAAGACAAGACATCTCCATCCATGTAGAACTCTGATTTGCCCAAGCATGTCAATAAGTAGTACTCTTCTCCTACGTGCATTTTGTGGCCTTTTGAGAATTCTTGGTCCTTTAATGATCTCGAACCTTGGAGATCTTCTACAAATAGTACTCCTTGCAGTAGTGCATGGGTTCTCAAGTGCATCAGACTATTCATGTCTCACTTGGATTGATGGCTTTTGTCTATCCTTCAAACAGTGAGCATAACCTCGTGGCTTTTCCCATGCTCACGGATCATACGTTTTCTTCGTTTCAGGAACCTTGGACCCATCACCCTAGGTCCTCTCCCCAACCGGTACCCTCTCCCCAACCGGTACAATCATCTATCAAGCCGCCTCCTACCATAACAAGAGCCACAGCCCAAACCTGTCCTTCACGTGACGATACGGCCTCGCGTCAAGAAACTCCATCGTCGCGACTTTTCCCTTGGACCTGGCACACATGCTCTCTTCCATCCAAGGTTTCCCAAACTCTCAAGAGCAGCAGACGACACTCACATGATGATCAACCCGTCGCTCTTCTGCACCACTCTTATCGGTCATCACCTTCACGTGATAATCCAGCTATCCTCTTCTCACAGAGCCCAAAACCCTCTCGGACTCCCGTCAAGATATTCCAGGCTTGCATAGGAGCAACGCCCATAGCCTCGTATCCATCTAATAGCTCCAGCCCGCACAGTCTGTCCTCCACGCAGGATCCCCATCACTCATCTCTCCTGCTCACAGCGCACATAGAGGCGCTCTTCCTAAGCTCTCTCCACCCACATAATAGTCTTTCTCTGCCTTCACACAGTAAATGTGGCCTTGCAGCTTCTCCCTTGCATCAGACTCTCTTGCCCACGATCCTCCAAAACATATAGTAGTGATGACACCCTCTCTTGAAGCTCTCCTACTAACCCAGCCCCCCTCCCTCTTGAAATCCCCTACTATATCCCAAGCTGCCCCATGCATCAGCTCGCATGTTCCTGCTCTGTCCACCATCTCTTTCTCCAGAACCATCTTCTAGCCGCCTTCTCCACGTACGTGCTTCCTCGTCAATCCAGAAGTCTCTTTCTTCATCACGTAGCCAGTTTGCATGCATGGCTTGCCTTCTCTCAAAAATAGCCACGTCAGCTCACACTTTTTACCACTCTCAAAGGTTTCCTCAAACCTTAGGCCCAATCCATTAATCCCCAACCTTGGTTTTAAGCACACCCTTATACACAACCTTCAAGCAAAGCCTTTAGTGCTTGATTGCCACATATGACCGCACATTCATGGAGCCCACAACCCATGATATGAATGCTCACCTGTCTTACAAATCGAGAACCACTCATGGCAAGATAAACATAGTACAAGACAACAATGAAAGACATGTCATCCCACACCAAATGCTCTGGAGTGCCTGATGCACCCACACTGCTCTATCATCATATCTCAAGAGTTCCTGCAAAAGCATCTACAATCTCAAGAAGATATCTACATCAATATAGAGTTTTTATGAGAGTGTCCATAACTCAAAGCCACCACCCACTAGCTATGTGGATAGCTATGTACCTACTCATCAGCATGCAACAAGTGGAAAACATATTTACAATTTTATCCACACGACGCCGTGATCTATCACATGCTGCAGGGTTATGCCAGAGTATCCAAATTTATTTAGGACTATGAGCCTACGAACACACAACAATCATGTTGGTTCTTGATACTCAAAGCTCTTTGAGATTGGCCGGTCAGATTTGCTTTGCGTTAGAACCCTAGACTACGCTTTTCGAGGTTGAAAAGCAGATATTTTGACTTTCCAAGTTTGGAAAGTCAGATTTGATTTCACTTCCGAGTTTGAGAAGTGTAGATTTGATTTCACTTTCAAGTCTGGCAATTGTAGATTTGATTTGACTTCTGAGTGTGGGAAGTATAGATTTGATTTCACTTCTGTTAGAAACATGGTGAGAGTGAGAGAGAGAGAGAGAGGCTAGGGAGTGAAGAAATGAAACTCAAATGTAGACAGCATAGAAGACTTTCATTCATTCTTCATCATCAAATGAGACAAGTGAAGTACAAGCCTTTATAGGCTACACACACACACTTTTTTTTTTTTGTGAGAAGAAATCTTTTATTTCGATGAAATAATTACATTCATAGCTGCTTCAAAACGAAGTAGCTACTACTTAACAAAAGATCTCAGTATAAGCTGTATACACATCCTGATCTATCAAACGAGTCTGAAAACAATCGTAGAATGATTGTTGCAGAGATCGTTTGAAAAAAAGAAAGGATGAAAATAGTGGATCACCAAAGACTCTATGATTTCTATCCATCCATAAAGTCCATAGGGTCCAATATCGCACCCATACAAAAAATAAATCAAAACCCTGTCTCTGGGGATGAAATCCAAACAACCAGAAAAATCTGCCAAAAGTGACAGTAGGAAATCGTTGTCGAAGCCTCTGTCTGATGAGAGCAATGAGTGCAGAAGTGTTTGGACAGGACCAAAAGATATGGAGCACTGATTCAGTAGAGTGCGAGCGTCGGTGACAAACAGCTGAAGCAATATGTCTGTGTACGAGTAACTGTCCAGATGGAAAAATGCCAAGGAGAACTCGCCATAGGAAAAGCTGTTGTCGAAGAGGGACTTTGTAATGCCAAAGGAGACGCAGCCTTTTCCTCCACCACTTCATTGGACGATCCATATGCCAAACAGTATTTACTCTGTTGGAAATCCAAGGTGGAGGTAATAACACTTTATATAGTGATGACACTGTAATATGTGAAAGCTTTAAAGGACGGACATATGAGGAAGGAGAGCGTAAACTCCAATCCTCAAGCCGATGCTGAATTTCTAAATGAGGTACCGGCAAGTACGGTTGGAGCATTGCTGAAATTTTATGCCATAAAGGACGATAATGAGCTCCCAAGCCATATTTGCGAGCAGCCAAAGAAAAAGATAGAATTGTGCCACACACACACACACACACACACACACACACACACACACACTCAAGTACCAAGTGCATATGGGATATCCCAAAGTGACACATGGCACTCACACATGACTCACACATGAACTACTACTAGATCTCCTAGTACAACTCACCAACCAAAAGCATCTCACACACTCTTTGGCTATGGTATCTCCAACACCCCCCTTCAGAGCAAAGAGTGTGAGACCCAACACGCAAGGAGTAGACCGATCCCCCCTCCATCGCAATACGGCAAAGAGCAAGTCCAACTATCTAACACCTCCTGTGCGGTAGTGACTTCTCAGTCAGCTTGCGACATGCAAGGGCAAACCATCACTTGTCACCCCTCCTTACTCTGATTTGGGTGGTCAATACCATCATACCAAAGTAAAAAACCATACAATCATTTTTGGAGGACAACCCAAGGCAGAGTACCTCTTATTGACTCCAGATACATTGATTTTAGAGGGACAACTCAAGCCCGAGAACATTTATTGACTCAACACAAAAGCACATAGCAGTTAGGGCCTAGAAAGCACAATATGAGTCATATGGCTCCTTGAGAGAGCCTGCGAATCTCAGCAGTGGCTGCATGTATCTCCTCAAGAGGCTCTTAAGGTTCGGACTGTTCTTCAGCAAGAAGATTGGCATGATGCTTCTCTTGTTCTTGTTGCTTCTTCTTGAAGCAATGAGCCTCAATATGTCCTTTTTTCTTGCAAAACGCGCTAGTAAGATTCTTGTTGGTCTTCCATTTGCTTGTGGAAGCAAATGCTTGACCACCAGGAGAGGCAAGAGTGGCTTTCTTATTACGACGGTTCTTCTCAATAAGTAGAGCCACCATATCATCAAGTGTGGTAGTGGCAAGGCGTAGAACTTCAGGAGTTTGCTCAAAGCGTGATATTCTGTGCATACTCTTCATAAGGACAGCCATCTTATTTTCATCATTAGGTGCACTTTTCAACTTGAGAGTTGTTGAACAAGAGATTGAAAGATGATCACTGAACTCATCACTCTCTTCCATTTTCGAAACATAAAACTTGAGCTTCAAAAAGACTTTGGAGCTGGTGATTTTATTACCAAATAACATCTCAAGGTGATCCCAAATCTCCTTAGCTGTTGACTTGAAGTCCAGATGATGGATGAGAGAGTTGGCCAAGCAAAGACCAATGAGGGCAATGGCTTTTGCATTCTGCTACCTCCAAAGCTTGCGTTGTTGCTGATCAAGTAACTCAACTTTGTCGTCCTCAACAACATCCCAAACTCCTTCACGCATAAAGAGCAGCTGCATCTTGGTTTGCCATGTGGGAAAGCCTTCTCCTTGAACTTCTCCACGAGCAAAGAACTAGAAGACAACGAAGTCATGATGGCAAAGGCCTTCCTGAAGGCGGGCAGCAAGCTGAGATGAAGAACCAGCAAAGGAATGGGCCGGTCTTAGGTCTCAAAACACAAAGCAAACTCCTTGTGTGCAAAAGGGCAGATATAGATGCCTAGTGGTGCTCCAAATGTGAACCCGAATCAAAGAGCAGCAAGTATATGCCCCGAAATGCAGAACTGAGTGCTGCAGCAGATCCAAACTCCTCAAAATGGCTCACCAGGGTGCTCCGAAGTCCAAAAACAGGTCACCAAAGTGAAAGGCAGCTAGCTCCCTAGAACAGCTCCAAATGATGTAGCAGGTCTCTGATGCAAAAAACTGCTGATGTAGATGTGCTGGAGGCCAGGAAACTGCTTGAAAATGCTTCTATCGTAGGCAGTTATGCAGCAGCAGCCTCAGAACAGCTGAGATGCCTTCAAAGGCCTCGAAGTACTGCAAAGAATGCTCACAGGTGGTCGATTACACAACAGCAGCAATAAGAGGCTGTTTGTCAAAAACCTCCACACGTTGCAGGCGCCTCTGAAAAACGACGCTGACCAGCAGGGAACATGCCGCCTAGTGCTCCAAGAGAGCTCGAATGAAGGCAGCTGGCTGCAAGGGCAGAAAACAGAGGTGAAGTGGCTATGGAGGAGGTAGAATGAAAGCAGCAATGGAGTCGGGCTGTGGGCTGACAGAGACGGATGCAAATGACTGCAAGGGAGGCGGAAATGAGCTAAGAGAAAGAGACAGCTAGAGACGGCTGCAAGAAGAAGAGTTGAGCAGAGTTAGGGTTAGGGCAGGAAGATGATGATGTGGCAGGGCGGCTAGGGCAGGGCTAACCTGCTCTGATACCATGTTAGAAACATGGTGAGAGTGAGAGAGAGAGATAGGCTAGGGAGTGAAGAAATGAAACTTAAAAGTAGACAACATAGAAGGCATCATCATCATCAAATGAGACAAGTGAAGTACTAGAGTTTATAGGCTACACACACACTCAAGTACCAAGGGCATATGGGTAAGTCCCAAAGTGACACGTGGCACTCACACATGACTACTACTAGATCTCCTAGTACAACTCACCAATCGAACACATCTCACACACTCTTTGGCTATGATATCTCCAACAACTTTCGAGTTTGGGAAGAGACTATTGTTGTGTTTATACTTCAGTAGAAGATTCTGGGTTGTTTTGTTCCCAATGTAAAGAACATCAATATTAAAGCAAGCAAGCCAAATGACAGATATTTTGGGCACAACTTTATAGGACAATAGTTGCTTACCTTGGGTACTGGTAGCGTGTGCCTAACCTTAGGTACTGGTAGCATTGTTAGAGAGAGTTGCCAATTGGTTCATTTGACAGGGATGTTGCTTTTTGACCAGGACTTCATGCTCATCTAATGTTTTTGAGTAGGTGGATCCCTTGGTATGATTGTCCTTGAGTCTATTGGTTTCGTGAGTTGTTTCTAGCAAGTTGACTACTCCTTCTGAGTTTTTATGAGCTTAGAAGTGAGCTCGTTGAGGAAGGGGAGTATGTCATGTGCACGCTAGGGACAGGCACGCAGATGATAGGCTAGATTGCTATCCGTGGAAACATGGGTCAACAAGATTGCTTTTTTGCTTTTCTTGGCGGTTTTGTGCTATTCGTGGCTTTTCTTGGTGAGCACTCTTTCTTGAGGCTATAAAGTGAGGGCAAGAGCCGTAGTTGCACACACGGGCTAGTGAGGAAGTAGAGCTAGGAGCTACAAGTGCGGCTGCTCTCACCAGGCGGTATGGGATGCCGAGGGTGAGGTTTGGCTGGCAAGGCTGGCAGTTTCCACGAGGCTCTCTAGCTTGGGCTCAGTGGGACTGATCGACTCAGGATCAACATGGTTGGGTTGCGAGTTTTGTGCACATGATTCTAGTGTGTTAGACCATGGTTTCGATAGGATTAGATCTTGTGAGGGTGTGACATCTCTCTGTCTGGGCTTTGTCATGAACTGTTTTGCGATCTTTGAGGTCCATCCTCCATATTCCGCTCAGAAGGAGACTTTGCCGCTCCGGAATCACAAATTGTATCCATCAACCCCTTCGTCAAAGGCAGCTGGCTCATTAAGAAGCAGTGGAAGCATTAACACACTTTTCAAAGATGGCATCTTTGTTGACAACAACCTCCCTCCTCTTTGGTTCATATAACTTGTAGCCTTTTGAAAGCGAGTTATATCCCATAAAAATAAGCTCTGGGACTTGGAGTCAAGCTTCCCCCTTTGCTTTTGTCGAATGTATACATAGGCACTTGTAGCCTTTTGAAAGCGAGTTATATCCCATAAAAATAAGCTCTGGGACTTGGAGTCAAGCTTTCCCCTTTGCTTTTGTCGAATGTGTACATAGGCATCAGTCCCAAAAACACAAAAATGGGACACATTTGGTTTCTTACTAGAACACGCCTCAAATGGAGTTACCTTGGAAACAACAGTCATTGGAGATTGGTTGAGGATATGGACAGTCATCACCACAACCTCTCCCCAAAGTGGACGAGGAAGGTCGCGATCCTCCAACATTGTCCTCACCATCTCCATTACAGTCTTTCATTCAATTGCTCCATTCTCTAAAGGAGTCCCGGTATTGGCCAGCTCTCGCTTGTGCCTTTCTTTGCACATAATCTTACAAAAGCAGTGGAAGGAGCTCTTCTTCTTTGTTAGAGCGGACAATCTTCACGTGCAGTCCAAACTCTTTTCCACCAAAGCACATAACTCCTTGAAACGAGCAAGGCTTGGCCTTTATGGGGTAGAATGTACACCCATGTAAATACAAGGCTTAGCCCAAAGAAAAGGTCTGCATAGGCCGACAAACTAGTGTGAAATTACTCTAGTGGCTTCGGAATGGACTCGCTATGCTGCTATAAGTACATGTGAAGCCATATGGATGAGACTTCTACTAAGGGATTGGATGCCACAAATAGAAAGTACATATGTGTTTTGGTTTCTTATTATGTTCAAAGACCCCTCTGTGTATGAGACTTAAGTCCCCTATGTACATGTCCCCCCCCCTCCCCTTTTAACCACTATGTTACGCATGCGAGGGGTGAAGGCCACACCTTGAATAACCCCTGTGGTCAAATCCCCAAAGAACATAACACATAGCCAAGCCGCGCTCAAGAGTGACCCTCATCAAACAAGAGTCACCTCTCGAAATTGAACATGTCTTTAATCTCTTGGACCACCTAGGTAGTAGCACATGAAGTGGTTCTCATATTTTGCACTAGAGATCAAAGGGTAGCTAATATGTTTACAAATCTGTTGGGAAGCAAGAAGTTTTGAGTGGTATGGACTATGCTTAGGCCACAAGATATGAAAGCAAGCAATAAGGGAGATTTATAAATTAATGCTTTAAGCCTCAATACCGCCGTTTCTAAACCAACCAGTGGTTGTCTATAAATTGGATGTTAGTTGAACTCAATACAATGGGTCAATAGATTTTTTTGATTGGCCATGTGGCACTGCCACGTCATAAGGGATCCTAGAAACCCTAAAAATGAAGTACAAGAGATAGACTTTACTCATCTTGTGTCTCTTTCACACTCTTTTGTAATTGCTGTCCCTCTTGGATTGGGATACTTTTATCAATACATGCCAGCTATTTCTCTCTCTTTCTTGCTTCTGCTTGCATTCTCTAGGCTTCAACAGCACTATGCAGGAATACATGCCTTCAGACAGCCAAACTATGAGGGCGTCCGATGGGTGCTCAATCAGTAGCTCGATTGGAACTGTCACCGGACGCCCCAAGTCTGCTAGTCGACCAGCAGTGTGCCTTCCCATATTTAAGATCTTGGCTATAACTTTAAGGTAGGGAAACTTTCCTAGAAGCATCTCGAAGTCCCTAGAAGCATCTCGAAGTCCAAAAAGGACATAGGTTGGATTCCTATACGATGCAGCCCTTTGGATATAAGGTTGGACTTCATGGACTTACCAGGTTGGATGTATTATGGGGTGCCATAGAATCTCCTAGGTGCGTGTAAGCTGCCAGTGAATGGGATCTTGACCATGTTCCTCAAATGACTAATTGAACCATCTTTTATTTGGGAATGTGGCCTCCTATTATATAGGAGGCCACATTCCCAGGGCATTTGGGAATGTGGCCTCCTATTATATAGGAGGCTTTGCATCAGGAACATCAGGGCATTTGGGAATGTGGCCTCCTATTATATAGGAGCATTTGGGAATGTGGCCTCCTATTATATCAGGGCATTTGGGAATGTGGCCTCCTATTATATAGGAGCTTTGCATCAGGAACAAGAATGCACTAGTTGCAAGTGCCATTGCTTCTATTTCAAAAGAACGAAATAGTGATGACACCTCGCAATCTTTTTTATTTGCAGAGTCATACGAGTGTTAGAAGTATCTGTAGAAACCTTTAATTTGGGAAGACCACGTGGCTGCTGTATTCTTTGTAGAGGTACAATAAAATTATTCGTGGATAAGGGATTTTAGGCATATGACTAAGATATCCTTGAGTTTTACTTAGACAATGAAATGGAAATAAAATTTGCCAGCTCTTGTTGTGCTGCCTTGGATAAACCTTATATAGAGTTGGATGCTGCTCGCTGAGATCTGAATGCTGGCACATTATGTGTGAGTGCAAATCTTCTTTGCCACTTTATTTGCTATTCGATTTAAGGTTTTAAAATACGGCTTTTATTTTCATCTTTGGATTTTTTTTGTTTATATGGTAATCCCTGGTGTGCAGGTTTCTCGCTGAAAATGTGGCTTCCATGCATTGGGTTGATCGTGATGAAATTTCAAAGCATCTTGGATGCCTTCCAATTGAAATTGATTCACAAGAGCTTTCAGCTAGCAAAAGAAAGAGATACTACTGGACTAACATACCTTATCCCAGGATTATGCCAAATATGCTCGACCAAGAGTCAACTGCTCTACAGCATGTGGTTGAAAATGCCACTGCCCTGGAACAGAAGCTTGGGGTATGCTCTCCTATTTCTTTTGCTTATGTATCTTCAATTTATCTGCTGGAAGAATGTATGCCCTCTTAAAGATCTTGCCATTAATGGTTGCAGTGCATATTGGGATCAAATCCTATGGGGAGTCACGTGATGCTTCAGCAGGTACTTAAAAACGATGGAAGAACTTTGAGAGCTGTTAGTGTTTGTGAAGTGGAAAAGGCACTGGGCTTCCCAGTTGGCTATACAGATATTCTGTTCACCGTGAAGCCAGAATATACACCATCTGGTATGTTTCAAGATGGCAATAATTTTGCATGAAATCAGTGCCTCTAATAGGATCTAAAAAGTCCTTAATTTTCCTGACAAGGAACCAAAATTGGCCATGCTTACAAAGGAAAAGCACCACACAATTGAGTGAAAAGGTATCCTTTATAGCTTTGTAAGATTTCTTCTTTTTTAACATTGCCTCATCATCCTCTCCTTCTATATTTCCACTTACTGTGGTGAAGGTCAGTTGCTGGGGTATAAAACCTGTAATGGAGTGCTGCTGTTGATTATCTTGCATGGTCTTTTGTGGCTGCCTCAAAGTAGCTCTCCATCCGACAAGTGCTAGTGTCACTCCAGTCAGCTGTGTCCCTGGAGTAGCGAACATGGAGGGCAGGTATCCCCGAATCTCATACATATGTTGACGCACTGGCGGATTGGTCTTGTCTCTCTCTTTGGGTCTCGAGTGCATCGTCTCCCTAAGGATGCTGAAACCCAGTAATTCACCGTCTGGCTAGAATCCGAGTGGGTCTCACGGTCTCCTCTTTGTATCCTGAGTAGTTGATCTCTGTGTGGTAGCCAAGCGGGTTGATGAAACCCTCTTCTGAGATCTATAGACAATGCTCTATGTAAAAATTGAGCTTCATGGGAAGCACGCTAGGTGCTAAACAGGTCTTGTACATGAGTAGCTATATGAGATCCTCTTGAATGACCTGGTTGGCCTCAAGGTAAGCGAGCAGAGAGGGGGCCTCGTGACGGTATTGAAAAGGCGGCAATCTATCCATGTGAAGCCCAAGACTTGCAAACCATCTGCATGTCTGAGGATACCAACATCTTTGATCTCCCTCAGTTGGATGCAGATGGGCCAGCCACGGTAACCTGCGTCGGTTTGAGGTCGTGGAACCAAGATATCTGATGATGCGGTGAAGGTATGTGAAAACCTGGATGTTGCGTCTAGCTGAAGAGGAGCTACTCCAAGATCTACTAGGATAATTTGGTGTGGGACTGAAGGTTTACTATGGATCATCTGTGCAAGCAGTAAAGCTGGAGCCTATCTACTTGAGCCCAATCCGCATCTGATAGCTCTGGGTCCCCAGTAGGGATTACCATCCATACCAGCTGGGTGGACCAAAGAGTCGAAAAGAAGAAACTTGGTCCTGGAAACGAGAGTTAAAGCATTGAGGCTTGAGACTGGCAAGTGCAGTGTACCCCCTATTCGTTTTGGCCTACATTGCTGGCCTCGTCATGAAGATCGGCCTAGAGAAGATCACTCCCATATATGTATAAGATGCAACAATCTCTGTTGGCAACCCGTCGAAAGTTTCTTAAAGTCTTTGGAGGACTGATGGGACTGTGAGAAACCTGATACAATAAGCTGAAAGGGTGGAGACTGTGAGACTATGAGACTATGAGAAACCTGATAAAATAAGCTGAAAGGGTGGAGCTACTAAACGAGCATCATCACCTATGCTAAATGCTAAGTACTACATACTCATAACATCATCATCATCATCATATCCAATTAGGTCCAATGTCAAATCTGGTAAGATACATCTGATACATAAAAGGAGACCTAGAAGGGGAGTGGGATATCATGATGGCCCGGTGGTTGGTGGGGATGTACTAGCATGAGGTCGGAGATAGAACATTAGCGGCTATGTGTGGATGTGGTGCATGAAAATTTTCATGAAATGCCATCTCTTTTATGATAAAGCTTAGAACAACACAACCTTTGTATGCCAAAAAGTTTTTGTTGATTTGGCTTGTGCATGTGTAGAGCTAGGCCCTTGTGATGGATAGCCAGGCCCTTGTGGTGGATCCAGCCATCCTTGGAGCAGGTCTGGCTGTCTAGAGGCTGAGCGCATGGTGCTGCACTGCATGCAAGTGTTCTAGGAGGAGTGCTGGTCATTTGCGCAACTGTCCAGGCCCCCCATGTGGCCAGTTCATATGCTGCGATGGCAGCCTGTCTGCTGTGCACTGGATAGCCCAGGCTGAGGGCACGTTGTGGCCTGATTGCTGCCGGGTGGCAGCCCTTTTGGAGGCGCCTAGGTTGGGCCTTTATAGGGGGCCAGGCAGGCCACCCTTTGGGGCAGCCAACACGACCTGACTGGTTGGGTTACCAGGCCCTAGTGGTGGGGTGGCTGGCTGAGGTGGGACGACCTGCTGGTTGGCCACTTGGCGGCCCCTATATGGCTGCGTGGCAGCCCTTCATATGGCAGGAGGGCGTCCGCCTCATGGAGCATGCTAGTCGGCCCATCTAGGGCAGCTTGTTGGCCTGTAGTACCAGGGGTGTAGAGCCTATATACAGACCCCCCCCTTCCCCTTTTTTCACTTGCTATATCATCTCACATTGGAGGTTTTGCCCTGCAGTGTAGAGGGCTTTTCCCTGAGGTCGCTTGCAGTCTCTCTCATTCTTTTCAGTTCACTTTGTTTGTGATGTGGTTTGCTCTCTCTTTTTTGTTCAGGTTCTGCTGTGCTCTCACAGTTCCATCACTCTACATATAGGTATTTATTACTACGCTGAACTGCTAGGGCATCGTCTGGAGCAATGTATGGGTCCTGCAAATTGATTAAACAGCCTTCTTTCTCTTGCTGCCCATATTTGTTTCCATCATTTGGCTGCTGTTTTTATTTGAGCAGCTATCCCAACAAAGCCTGTTTGTATTAGCAGCTGTAATCGCCCTGCATTTTGAGGAATCTTCCATGGCTTTGAAGTATGATTTGGCTGCGTACTAGGGAGAGGCGTAGCATGGCTGGGCTGCATTCGCTGCATTACCAGCATTGGCATATCTGCATTCTCCTCAGATGGCGGGTGTTTATTTTAATAGGCTTCATAACTCCTCTAGGCATCATAGCTCCAACAACAAGTGGCTTATTCATCTCGATATTTAGTATAGAAGGACATGTCTGTCAAATCTAATAGCTGCATATGCAGCTGTCATATAAATCCCGACCATGCAAGACGTTTCGTGCTTGCAATGCACTAGCCTGTGAGGCAAAGTGCATTTCAGCTTGGAGACCACCTGAAATCTGATGCACGACAATCTTCTCAATAAGCCCAAAAGGAAAAAATACTTGATGCAACACGACCAATTGTTGGAGAAATCATAGCCAGAGTGTGTGTGTGATGTGTTGTACTAGGAGATCTAGTAGAGGTTTTATGTGTGAGTGCCACATGTCATCTTGGGAGTTGTCCCATATGCACTTGGTACATGTGTGTGTCTAGCCTATAAAGGCTTGTACTTACCTTGTTATATCATACTTGATGATACTTGATGAATGAATGAAAGCCTTTCATTATGTATTAATTTGAGTATCACTTCCTCTCTCCCTAGCCTCTCTCTCCAACAAAGATGGAGAACAAAGGCAAGCAAGAAATTATTGCAGAAGCTATGGAAAAGTTCAGCACATTTCCACCAGCACCAACTCTTGTCTCCAAGGTCAAGGAAATGATCGACACTCAGGTGAGTTCAGCCAAGGAAAAGATGGCCATTGTTGAGGACAGCAAACTTAACAAAGCAGATCTGTACACAGAAGTAAAAGAGCAGTAGGCTATAGCATATGATAAGAAGATACTACGCATTGGAGGGCTGCCCAAGGATTGCCTTGGCCTTTTCAATGAAGAAGAGGATTACACAGCAAACGAGAGGATTGCATGTCTCAAGAAGGAAATACCACAAGTAGAGTGGGATCATAATGATATTAGCTGTCTCCCGAACAGGAATGCAAGTACAAGTGTTTTTCAAGGAGAGAGTGGGGAGAATTAAGATTCTTCGACAGACAAACAAGTTGAAGGGCACAAGGATTTGGATCTCCGAGGAACTCACCTTAACTCAGCTCAAGCAGAGGAGTATCGAGCTCACCAAAATGAAGGATGCACGTAAATCTGGAAAATGGGCTGTGTATCGAGATGGAACAACATTAATTAGAGATTTCAAATCTAAACCTAAAGACTCTCAGTCTTAAACTGATGTTATGAAGGCCACTTCTATTAGCTCTATAGTCCTAGTATGTAGTAGTGTGATATAATAATCGAGCTGAGATGCCATGTGCACTCCTCGATCCTTTGGCTTATCCAGATGTTGCAAGTCTTTTTGACATTTTGTACTTTGTCCCATAGACCCGTGAGGTCTCCTGCAAACGTTAATATGACTTTCTTTCTTTCTTTCTTTCTCTCTTTCTCTCACACACCATGTTTCCTTCATGGTATCAAAGTAGGTCAACCCTGCCCTAATCCGCCCTGCCGCGTCATCACCCTCTTCAAGCCCTAACCCATGCTCTGTTCAAATGCCTCCTATGCTGTCTTCTCTCCGCTAGTTCATTTCACCTCCTTCCTTCAACCTTTTGCATTTGCTGTCCATGTGATCAGCCCAGAATTGGATGAAATCTTGGTTTCGGAACAGATTTTGGCACATATGGAAAGAAAAGTAAAAGGTCAAGTTTCCCGTCACTACCTAGTGAAGTTCAGGAACTACCCCACACTGGATGCGAAGTGGATGGAGGAGGGTGATCTGGCAGAGTCACCTCAGATTTTGCAGCTCTACTTGGATGCATTTCAACTTGAGCCCACTACTGCGGTGCAGGCTCCTACAGCTTCAGCAGAGCAGAGATCTGCAGCATTGCCTGGTGCTCGAGAGGAGGGTAGCACCTCCTCTTCCTTGATTCATAGTCCTCATGTATCTGGAGATCGCTTGGTGGCACCGATTGTCTCACCCAAGATACTGCTTGCCGACAGTATTTTTGCCGTGAGGTCTCCATGATGAGTGTTCTAGACACTCCCCATAGAGGATTCATTGATCTATGGCTGGACTCGCGTGCTCTCCTACACCATATGGTCATTGCAAGGCTGTATTTTACAGATGATGTATATTCTGGTATGGGCTATTTCTGCCTATTTTCTTTATTTGTTTGTAAATTTCAGCAGCAACCTGGGTAGGTCGTTGTTTTAAGAGGAGGGTATGTCACGGGGACGTGAAAAGTCTAATGTAACTCAGCCTGTGCTTGACCCAGGGTTAACCATGGTTAAGTCTAGTAAAAGTTTAGCCGTGAGGGATTGGCTAGAGGAAGTGCAGACTTCCTAGAAATCCCTAGGGGTAATTTCTAAGTGCACCCACTAGGTTTTAGGGGCAAGGCAAAGGCATTAAAGAGGGGTCTAAAAGTAGGGTCCAAGGACAACCAACATTGTCCTTGATATGGTGGTTAGGACTTTAATGAAGGACCAAGTGGCATACATGCAAATGCATGTGCTTCCCTCCACCTAAAATCTCTCCCCCTCACTCTCCTAGAAGCATCTTTCACGCTTGGGAAAGAAGGAGAAGACTGTGCTAGACGTTTGCAGTTGTTCTTGTGCTGTTTTTGAGCTGTTTCAAGCCTGTTTTCAGCTGTTCCAAGGCTAGTGCACACTTCTAGGAAGTGCCAGAAGTGATTTTTTGACTTTCTGAAAATTTCTGTACGAACTGTACGGACATCCGTATATGGCTGTATGGAATCCGTACGAGTGTGTACAGTTGCTTCCAGCAGGTGCCTGAAGTTGTCTTTTGCTGTTTTGGACCTTTTTGCATGTGTTTCTGGTTGTGTAGTGCCCTCTGGAGCTGTTTTGGACCAATGCAGGCTGCAGGAGGAGCTTTCCCTGCTGCTTTTGGCACGCTCTCTTAGGAGGACTCAGGCTTAGATCCCGAGGTAGTCATTTTGGGGCAAATATGTGGATCATCTTTCCTCTACAGCTTTTTCTTGCCTTCCTTCTGCTTTCTTCCTCTCCTTTTCCCTTTATCTGTAGGTGGGAGTTACATGCACCCTATTGGAAGCTTGGACAAGGGATAGGTGCGAGAGAAGAACTCACCCCTCTTCCACGGATAGTGGGTACATTTGTATTTGATTTCCTTTTATTTACTTCTTGTCTTTTGGAAGCTTTTGTTGTGCTTTTTGTTGCTTGGAGCACTCTCTGGGCCTTGCAGGCTCAAGCAGACACCCAGTTATAGAGGGTGTGCTTGGGAAGAAGCTAGAGGGTATTTTGGATGCATTTGAAAGCCTTGAGGCTGTTTGAGCACAATTTGGGGATTTGCATTTGATGCCTCGATGCCTTCAGTTGGCATAGATAGAGGGGAAATGCCAAAGCATGCCTTGCCAGTGGGATCTCAGTGGTGCACCGTGAATTAGATGCCCATGCCCAAAGCTTGACAGAAGAGTTGGAAGAGGAACAGTTCAAGGGTGAGCCCTTGTTGTAAAGCTTTTCACATTTCAAAAGAAGTAAATAAATACCGAAAGGGGCACCAAGCATTTGGGGCCAGTGGGTGTCTTGTGTACTGTATTGAGCAGGGGCATAATAGCCTCCCCTCGTTGTTGTTGAAGTTTTATTCTGAGAATTGTTAAGTGGTTGAAGTAAATAAATTTTACTTTATGACTGTAATTGAAGTTTAAGGCAAAGTAGAAGAAGATCACTGCCCTTTAGATTCCCAAAGGCCAGTTTCAGCTCTCATGTGTCTCCGTGTAGAAAATAATGTCTATCTATATGTCTCTGAGAAGCCACCTGGATCGAGACCAGAGAGTGCCATTGCAGTTCCAGACAGCCATATTCAAGCTGCACTGTATTATTCGGCACTTTCAAGGGGCCTACTTTAAGGGATGGGTTGCGCCCCACTGTTCCCTAAATTCTCATATGGAGCTTTGGAAGGCTACTGACCTTCACTAGGACAGCATGACCTTCAAAGAGTTTGCTTTAATTTTTTCTCCTTTTCCCTCTACCTCCGTGAATCACCTTGAGCTTATTGCTTCCGTTTTATGCATATGTGCATCATGAATTTGTCACAAGTTAGCTATTGGCAAGCATGAAACTAGAAGCTCACAAACCTAAGTAATATTAGAGCTCATGTATGGCATGTTAATGGATGAGAACCCAAAGATGAATGCTCTTCATTATGATTGGTTTCTTCTATTTTGAAGTACTCGTGCCAAAAGGGACCTCTCAAAAGCATCAAAAGGACATGTTCAATTATCTGCTTACTTGAAGAATATAATTTCTTTAGGTCCATACATTTATTTGTAAGTGTAACGTGGTCTTATTATGTAGCTCATCTTGAGTTGTGCAGGTCTTTTAAGGAGCAATGGAGAATCGAGGTTTGGCCATGCCAAGAAAAATGTAGATGAAAGTTGTAAACTCAGTAAAAAAGCACAGATTAGCATACGGTGGCGGCTATTAGGCAACAGTTTCTCTGTATGGCTACATCCAACACCTTGTTTGGGCTTCCATTTTGAATATCTTCATTTGAATCCTGATTTTGTGAGCATGTGGGAGTGTTGAGTGCAGAATTTAAGAGAAGCTGCCCTTCTTGTGTTTCTAAAAAAATGCTTTCTAATCTAATGTATTTTGTGGTTTAACTAGCAGTTATCCATGATATTTCACTGATTGCTTATAGTGTGATTCCATTTGCTCCAGGTGCAAGTCATTGCATATTTGCTGAGTCCTCTTCTGGATATGTCAGTGAGGCATGCAAGGTCGATCCTTGCTTTGCCTAAAAGAGTAAGAGAAGAGGATTGTTCTGCAATGGAAGTTGGAGAGGTGAGCCTGCGGAAGGGTCTTTTGTCTTCAGGAAAAGTTTGGGCTAGCTGGGTTGTCTCAAAATTACTGTATCAAAGGGGAACATCCTGACTTTGACATGTACATGTTCTGGAAAAATAATTTACGTCTCTTTAGGCTAATCATATGAAATGACAAGGGCAGGTCTGGGCCTTGTACAACATGCAACAGTTACCCAATTGGTATGCCGTCGTTCAGACAAGATCTGGTGACCGATTCTCTCCTCTGCAAAAAGGTGGCAAAAAGTTACCACTGCATATTGAAGTGTAAGGAAATTTTCATGTGCACTGTCCTTTTCCGGGCGGGGAAAGTTGATTATTTTAATGCTTTAAGGTAGGGCTGTATATCCTTTCAGTTACTCTACAACTGATTTTTGAATATGTCTCCAGCACTTTTCTTGAGATGACGAATGGATATGCAAGCGGAGAAGTTGACAAGTGGAACCCGAGACGTGGAGCAGGGCTATACCGATTGGGAACTATATCTGACAAGCAAGATTGTTGGCTCTCCTTCTCTCACAGGTTTCAAACGATAACACCAACATTCTGTAATATACAAACGTCTGTATTTCAATTGCATGTTCCATACCTGAACTCAAGTGTTCAGGATAGTTGTTGGATTGTTTTCTATGTTTTTCTTTGTGTCAGTCTTGCTCTCTATTGTGATTAGGATTTGTGGCTTGACAGAGTTACAGGCTTTCTAAAGACAAGTAATGGCTACTTCTTTTACCCACACAGGGGGGAAGTGTGGGCCCTTTATCAACGAACACAAAGAAGCTGCCCCTGGTTTGTGGTTCGTTCTGACACCCCAACACTACCCACCAGAAGTTCTGAAAATAAGGATTGGTATTTGAGCCTGAGAGACATAATTGGGCATGCTTTTGTTACTTTACCAATAATCTTTGACAACTGTTTGCTCAAATCAGCTCGTCACTGAAAGTACAGTTGACAAAAGTAAACTTGAAGTTGGGAAGCCTGGTCAAGAAGGCTTCAAAGCTTGGTGCAAGATTTTGCGACTGACTGTGCAGACAGATGTATTTAGGTGAGAAAAACAAATGCTAAAAGAGCACATTTTTGCCTTCACTCAATGTTTTTTGAAATTGCTGACTGTGGAGATTGTGTATTTGATTTTATATAACAGGGTAACTGATAAGGAGGTGGTTTATAGTGATATACTCCAATTTGCCTTCATGGTACCCTATTTCTATAAAAATGAAGCAGGCCTTTTGAAGCTAGAGTTTAGCAATAAAGGAAGAAAGCTGCTCACAGAGCGGAAAAGGAAACGGAACACAGATGAGGATGATGGTGACAAAGATGATCTGGTAGAAGTAGATGATCCACAATTTATTGATCTGCTTGACGACATCTAAGCAGACATGCCTAAAATTCTTCCTAGTAGTTCCACATTGGGAAAAGGTATTCCCGCCACTAACAATACCTAGTCTTCTGTTCAAGTCAAACCAAAAAATACTCCTCTTTTTGATTCTCTGTAATTGTTAACCTACCACACCATGGAGGTGCCTACTATACCTTGGTCAAGAAATGCCCCATGATAAGGCCTAATGCCATGATGGCCTTATTTTCTGCCTTTTTTTATTGCAGGCCTAATCATTTAACTTCATATGTTCATGAGCTGTAATGTGCCACCCCATTCTTTGTAATCAGATGCAATGAAATTTAAAAACGAGACGTTTTGACATGAAAGAGATTGCATATAGGTGCCATGCCATGAATTATTTATTTATCATTCCTTAGGTATTCTTTCATGATGCTCTTTTTCCTCTCTAGGCGCCGTGAAAGTAGTGATTAAAAAGAGGCCATAGCTCTTGCCAAGTCTTGTTATTCTGGGATGGACAAGCTACTATTGGAAATTTGGAAATCTCTCTATACTAATGATATATGTAGGAAACAAGGTGGCCTTTGTACCACAGATGATGAGCCGAGAGGAAGCAAATTTTCTTTTTCAAGAAAAAGACTTCTATTAAGTATCAAAAAAGCCCCAAGAGTAGAGTGTTCAAGGCAAGAATACACCATGCATAGCATGCAAAGGAAACTGGAGAGAGTCAAGCCCTACTCAACAACCAAGTCTAGAGAAGATCCAAGGTTGAGGCTGGAAATGTGGCCTTAAAAATGTGGAGACCTCCAAGAAGAAAGGACAGTCTCTCCACTCTCTAAGGAAAAAGATCCGTTTGGTAGAATCAGCCCTAGAGGATCCCTGCATGCTCAACCAGATGGCCATCAAAATGTGTAGCATGCTGTCCAAATACTGGCCAAGGTGTGAAAAGGGTATCTCTAGATATGCTCGCTATGATCTCTCAGCAAGTGTCCACTAAAGCATGTGCCAGAGGATGCAATTTCAAAAACTCCATTTTAAATAGTTCATTTCAGGCAGAACTAATCCGATTTCACAAATTGAAGAGAGAGCTATGCGTCTGAATGTCTGTATTCCAAGACATTTGAGCGATTTTCTGGTGCACACAGATTGTAGAATGAACCATTCGGTATGATGATTTTGATGCTCAAGTTGCAGGAAACACAAGAGCTTATAAGGGATGAGATGGCTCAAATGTGCACTTACCGACAGCCTTAATTTAACCAATTCTAACGTTATGATGGATGATGAACTATGATGCAAGGGTCAACTGCAAAAAAATACACCCAAGCATGTCTACAATATGAATAGGCTCCTATATATGTTCCATTACTTCGATTGGCTAGTTTATGCCTTGAAACGGTTATTTGAAGTCCAAGGTTCTACTTTACTTCCCTAAGGGAACTCCCTGCTTGATGAACAGCTCCCAGGCTTCTCCTCCTATGACCTCCACCTCCCCGCTCAACTTCCTCCTTCGCCTTCCCACCCCTCTTCGTCTGCTCAGCTCAGCTGCATCTAGCTCATGGTCGTGGGCTCTTTGCTCCTTGAACTCGCCATAGTGCTCACCATTCCCTGCTTGCCTTCTCTGTCTTCAACCTTGAGCTCAACAGTTTGCCAGGTCCCTCGGCCTTGACAGGACCTTTGAAGAGGGTTGTTTGGGCGGCTCCTAGAACCTTCCATCTACTGACTGTGTTGCAGCCCTTACAATAAGGTGGTTGAACTCGACAGGCTGGTGTGCTGCTCATGTGCAGACAGTGCAGCTGGCATCGGCGCTGCTTGCATCGATGTTTAGCTCCCCCCCTCGCTCTCTTCCACTCCCTCTACACCCTTAATTCCTTCATTCCTTTCCGTCTGCTCAGCCCATGAGCAGATGCTCCCTCTTCCTCCTATGATTCCTTCCCTCAGCTTGTCTGTCTGTTTTCCCCTCCCTGTGGTTATTTGGAGTAGCCACGTGGTTTCCTGCGCCTTCCCTTCTTCTTTCCCTCCTTTCCCACCAGTTCTTCCTCAGGCCTTTTTCTTTTGTTTTTGTACTTCCTTCCCTCCCTTCCCCCTTTTTTCTGTCCTCCTTGGGAGCAGTCTGCTCCTCAGTGCTCACTTGATAGGAAAGGGGACCCCTCCATTTGCGGCCAGCAGAGCTCCAATGGCAGCATCCTCAACTCCCACATCATACTTAACACTAGAGGACAAGCAGCAAGTTGAGATTGCAGTATAGAAGCTGATAGAGCAGTCATTGGGCGATTGGTTGGTCTTACTCCCACTGGACACCAAGTCCAAGACTGGGATTAGTGGAGTCTCACTCTGGAAGGGGATCACATTTAGTAATGTGACCATATATGGACGTGGAGTTTTCTTGATCCAATTGTCCTCATGAGAGACAGCCCACTCACTCTTCGGAGCTCCTCTATCTATCTAGGACCTGGTTTTCCTCAGACCTTGGTACGACGGCTTCACAATAGAGGATATGCAGACATGACATCATATCCAGAGGTATCTAGTTACCTTGCGGTTCCCAAGCATGTTCAGAAGTACAAGATCATCCTCTCCTCATTTCAAGTCCAGGTTTGGGACCGTGTTGGAGTCCCCGAGGACTGAAACTTGAATTCTCATGGATGATGTGCTGCCGAAAGTTCAATTGGTGGTGTACTGCCAGCTTGTAGGAGGATCCCAAACACAAGGGGAGACGCCCCCTCACTTCACAGTGGAGGTGGTAGGCGGAGCTACCTCTCCCCCTCTGTGGCTGAGTAGACAGCTTCCTGTTGGCTCTATTGGGAGTGCCTGATCTTCCCTCCCCCTCTCAACCAGCTCCCCCAATGGAGCCAGGGCTCACCTCTTTTTCATCTTTCGTAGCTCCCACCCCTTCTTTGGTTTCTCTACCTACCCTTCTTCTGACTCCCGTTCCTTTTCCGATTCTCCCCGCCCCCCCCCCTCTCCCCGCCCCCTAGCTCTATCCTTTCCTTTGTCCCTCTTGACATTCCAACCTCTCGTCACCTCTTGTGTTTCTGGCATATCATACATTAGAAAAAGTAGATTTTTGATATATCATCGATTTTAAGTACTCAATGCATATTGCCCTCTATGAGTTTATTCTTGAAAGTGGGTAAGGGACAACTATTCTAGACATAGAGAAGGATTGGAAGCATGTGAGTCAAGCTTTGTTCTTGAGCATTGGAATTTTCAGTTTGAAGCTTCAAATTGTACTAAAAACATGGGAGGACCGTGCGTTTAATCTTTACGTCTTTGGACTTCAATCTCTCTATGTTGGATCATGAGGCGTCTTCGGGTATTTTCATTCCAGCATGGAATGGGTGGTTCGCCCCACTGTTGTTTAGTAATCGTTGATCTACATGATTTCAACATAGTGGTTCGGTGGTTGGTTGCTCCCTCTCTTATCTTCCTCACCTTTGTGCGGACCTGGATGGCCTTGCATCAGGCTTGTCCTATGTTTATTAGAACCTTTAGTGCAATGAGAGATGCAATCTTTCTTGTCTAGGCATTTGACTGGCTTGATTGATGGGTCGCGAATAGTGTTTGTTGCCTCATATGCAAGGTGCAGTAGGTTGGATGTTGGGCTTAGCGTCGTATTTGCCTTCAAGCTTGGCTTTTGGTTCACCCTTGGTGAGATCAATCACTCGAGTGGCCTCTTGAGCTTGTAGTTCTACGATCTTCATCTCTTGCACAATCTAAAATGATTCAATTCATCGTTGTTCCTTTAAAATTTCATTTCTTACCTTGGGAGCTAATACCTTGCTTGACAATGCTTGACTCCTTTGTTTTTTGCTGTGTGTCAATCTTTGACTACTCCATCATTATCCCTTCTCTGTTATTTGTATATGATTTGGTCCTTGTGAACCCATATTAAGTTCTTTTATGGCTTGCCCCTCAATAATGAGGCCATTATTGCCGCTAATTCTACTAATGCTATGCGTAGGCTTCGCTTTGATTTCCCTCTCTCCTACATTGTTTTTCCATGAGCCCCTTTGGAAATACCAATTTTGGCTCGTCTCCATCCATTGGCAATTGTATGGCTACTCTCATGGCATCAATCGTCGTTATTGATACTATGTATTGCAAGTAGCTTGTCTTCAATGCTGATGGTGAATACTTCCTCTACTTTTAAGCATTTGAGCTTGCATTCTTTTAGGATTGTGCTTTTTGTCATGTGTATCTACATATCCTTGCCTTTGTTTTCAATTTTGAGCAATCATTCCCCCAATTGTGTATCACTTTTGTGCCTTTCAACCATGGCCTACCCAACAATATGGGTGTCCATATTGACCACAATGAATGTCATCATGGAGTAGTTGTCCCTTATCATAGTGCCACACATCACCGCTCGGCATCACTAGTCATTGATCCATTGGTTGCAAGGATGCCCATCCCCTTTACACTTGGTGCATTGGACTTGTAGTTTTTTGGGAGTTGCGCTTATTCCCTCTCTTTGAGAAGGGTTTTCATCTTATTTTTCTATCTTCATTGTCTTTTTTACAATTAGCTTGTCATCTTCGTGTTTGATGTGCACATTTTCCTTCTTTTGGCTCATTGCTCCCCCCCTCTCTCCCACTTGACCTCCTTGTTTTCCTTTCTCCTATATCTCAACCCTTGCATGTTGGATGTTAGCTTGGCCCAGTGTCTTAAAACGGCTCTTCCACTCTAGCCAATTAGTCCTCTTGGGTTGCGAGACAATGGCACTCACATCACTACATTGGGTGGTTTTGAAGGAGTGCTTCATTGTTGCATGGTTTGTTGCAAAGCCCCTTCTCTTCTATGTTTGGTTTGCCCCTTGTCGTTCTTCCCTCCAGGTAGGTTTAATGGTTCGAGTTACCAAATGGCTCCCTTGCGAGGGTTGGAAAGTAGGCATGTCTTGAGAAACAAACGCCCCGCCCAAGCCTTAGTAGTTTTATTTGGATTTGTTTTGCTTTTTAGAGATCTATAGTGAGGATTTGGGATTGATTTTATCTCCCACCTCACAACTTTTTGGTTTTGATGCTATTGAGGCTTGGGATGGAGGACTATCCCACCTCTGCTATAATGTTGCTAGTTTTGAATGGAATATATTGCAGTATGGAAAAAAAAAATTTCTAACTCACTGCTCAAATAAGACATAGGTTATGAGGAGCTAGAATCAATAAGAACAGTACAACATTTACAAAAAGTCTATATGCCATGATTCATCGAGGAGAATTGCCAACATTCTTTGTCACTTTCACAAGTGGAGAAACCAATTGATGCCTTCAAATCTTTACACAAGTAGACCAACCTCACAATACCAAAATTTTGATATGCCAATTAATTTGTGATGACCCAATCACATGTGCATGTAACTTTGACAACCAAACAAAATTTTTTAAAGGATCTTACTAAAGGACTATTAAATCTTTAGAGAATTCTCTAATTTCTTTATGGTGACATCGTGTCAACAATGCATAGCAAACACATCCATGGATAGCAAAGACCTACTTGTACTTCACTGGGTCAAGTGCATTCAAATACCTACAAATAGCTAACAAGTGTATTCAAATACCTATAAATAGCTAAGAAGTATGAGCCCATAAAAATTGACTAGGCTTTTTTTTAAAGAGTGATGAAAGCTTTGGATAGCACTTTGATGCAATTGAAGTAGGGGTCTCGATTGTCCACTCCACCTCAACCACATAGGTAGTTTGAATTGTTCGAGTGCTCATGCAAGCGAACTCTATTGACTTAATCCCTTATGGGTCATAAATCCAATCAGTTCCCTTTAGAAGTCAGTGAGCAATCCGATTCGTTAAGTTCCACTCTCTTGTAACTTGATAAATCCAATCAGTTCCCTAAAAAAGTCATTTGAGCAAGTTGATTCATTAAGTTCTGGAGAGAAACAAACAAAGAAATAATAAAGTTTGCTAAATGATATTTATCTTGCGATGTTTCGTTACACCCCACAACATTACAAACAATGCAACAACATAAATATTCATGAATGTGCTAAAAAAAGACAATGCTATTATGGATTCCATTTTCCATTACCTCTAATGGACATATTATGCCATTTCGAGTAAGCACAAATGCCATGGACACTCTGTAGGGAAATCTACAAGATTTTGAATGAGAGTACTTCTAGACATACGTATAATTTCAATGATTTAATACAAGAGCTATAATTACCAAAAAAGAATGTACATCATAGCCTTACAATCTAACTTAAAGAGGCTAATTGTGTTTTTATTAATGGACAAACAAATGTGGAAGATTAGCTACTCTAGTAGGGGAATCAAACATCGACACACAGTTTATACTCGATCTATATCATATTGCACTCAATTTATGAAATAGGAAATCTAACAGATCCTCCCTTGCTATAGCTAGCCACCCTCCATATTGCTTGCCTTCCCTATTAGCCCCACTCCTGTCCTCCCTCACCCTATCCCTCCTGCTGCCTCTCCTCGTACCCTACTGTTGCGCATTCGTTCTCTCTCTCTCTCTCTCTCTCTCTCTCTCTCTCTCTCTCCCCCTACTACAAGCCCCTTTGCCTCCTGTCATGCTTGCTTCTTGCTTCTGTTTTTTGCCCATTTGCCTACCAGTCTCTTGTTTTTAAATATATGGACAAACAAGCGTGGAAGATTAGCTATTCTAATATGGGAATCAAACATTGGCACACAGTTTATACTCGATCTATATGTAATAGCCCCCACTCAATCTATGAAATAGCGAATGTAATTGATCCTCCCTGTTTACAACTCCCCTCCCTCCTATAGTCCTCCCTCACCCTCTCCCTCTTGTTGTCTCTCATTGCACCTTGTTGATGCGCATTGTCTCTCTCTACCTACTATGAGCACCTTTGCCTCATGTCATGCATTTTTCTTGTTTTCTATCCACTGCCTGCAAGCCACTTGTTGCTGGTCACCCACTCCTAACCCGCCTATTGACCTGCCCACTAACCTACTAGTACTAATTGGCCTTCATACCTATCTCCCTCCACTCCTCCTCTCGATCTTCCCTCTTTTTCTCTTATCTTTTCCCTCCCCTCCTCTCATCACTTCTCCCCCTCATCTTGGCCCCTCTCCTGCCCCTTCTCCTCTCAGCCCCCTTCAGCCTCTTCTTCCCCCCTTCAGCCTCTCCCTTCCTTTCCTCTTCCACCCTCCCCTTCATCTTTACAGCTAGTAATGGATGGAAACTCATTGTGTTTGAGTCAACCTTCCACCTCTGATTGACGAATCTATTCCTATCCAGCCAATCCTTGACCACTACCATTGTCTGCTAGAACCTGCATGTTTTTCAAAAGACAAGTTGTAGCTCCAAAAGAATGTGGTATTCAAGAGCTCCACCACCCTCTTTTCACACATCCATCCGTTCCACCCTTCCACATCAGAAGCTAGGGAATTTAGATGCTTGTTGCCTTACCTTCAGACCTCACCCCACCATTTTGGTGTTTGATTATTGGTACGAGGTTTCTTCAGGTCGCTTTTGATTCTCTCAGAGCCAAGCACAGTGCAACCCCTTGGTGCTCGAGCCCAAGTGAATTTTCCTTACTCCTTTCAATTGGTTTTTGACCCAATGTAGAAGGATAGTTGGCTGACACCACCCTTCATCAAATTCCCTAGTCTTTCACAAGTTTATTGCGTCGACTCCTTGCCATGATTGGAATTGCATTTTGGCTAGTTAAAGAGATTCCCCTCTCAGTAGTTTACCCTCTTCTGCAACAAAGGCAATTAGATTAGATGGGGTTCCTAGAGTAGGGTCATTGTGTTTGACCATAATATTTTTTATGGTCACATCATGCTCGAGCATCTTGATGGTAGCAAAGAGTTGAGATCATGGGTTGTGGGATCAATGTCGGATATGTAGGACCTTTGGGCTTTCGCTAGGGATTGTCTAATGAATAAGGAAAAGCCCAATAAGCTTTATGGTGTAGTCCCTCCTCGTCCTCCACAGAGTGTTCCTCAGGAACATCCTACACACAAAGCACCCACTACACATCCTATACCTTTTGCCCTACTTTGGTTTGTCATTAGAGTTGGAAGGCCCCTCTACCACCTGCAGATTAGAAGGCCCCCTCTCTTGCCTTGGACCCTGCTCTGATCGGGGTTAGCGATATTCCAATCTAGTTGTGGCTAGTGATTCCTCTAATCGAATTCAAGTCATGGCCCCAGCTTTGGTGAAGGCTAGGGATGATGTTCCTTCAGTCCCTTCTCCTATTGGAGCCCCCTTCCACGTTAGTTCTTTAGACAACATCCATTGATTGTGTAGGGAGGATGTCACTCTAGCCTTGCAAGAAGGGATTATATAGACTTCGCTGCAATACTTAGTCTAGAGGAACTCTTTCTCCCTTGCTAGTTTTGGAAAGGTAGAGTTTGTGCCCTTCACCTTTGGTAATGCGGGTCATGGTTTTCCTATCAATAGGACATCATCTTGCTAGAGCACAATGGAACATGATGTTCATTGGAGGACATAACGTTGGTCTTCTGAAGCGTTATGCACTCAATATTATAGGGGATTGTGCCCTTCCCTAGAAGTAACTTCTCTCTTGGACCCCCATTATAGACTCATGGATTATTGGAGGTGACTTAAACATGGTGGAGTTTCTCTCATACCAAAGGGGGAAGAGTGTGAAGCTAGTGGGAGAGAGGGAAGGAGTCTCACTTGAGGCTTTCTCACAAGCACAATGGGGGAATACACACAAAGGTGGAGGCTGAAAACAGTTTTCCTCTTCTGAGTTGCGAAAGCCAAAAGAACTCTAGTACAAAGAAATAGAAGAACCCTATATGTGGGTCTCAAACCAAACTCAACTAACTAAGGTGGCATACTAATTGAGCCACGAACTAGTGTAGATAAGGATAGCTGTCATCCAACTATTATTTGTGGGCGGTGTACCAACCACATCTGTAGCTAACAAGTTGGTGACATAAATGCACAACGGTCACCCTGGCATATCGCGAGTGGAGCTCGATATCTCAACACTCCCCCTCGAGCTCAATCCCAATTCCTGCACAAGCAGGTCTCTGAACTTGCGCAGCTTCTCTACGCCCAATGCCTTCGTGAATATGTCAGCTACCTGATCCTCTGTGCTGACATAAACTAGATCAATAAGACCTAGTAAAACCTTCTCCCGCACATAGTGATAATGCACCTCAATGTGCTTTGTTCTAGCATGATAGACTCGGTTATTTGCCAAGTGTATACTGCTCATGTTGTCACAATAAATGACAACTGGCCCATTTGTAGACTGATGCATATCATAGAGTAGCTTATGCAACCAAGCTACCTCACATGCAGCCATTGTTGCACCCCTGTACTCAACCTCTATGCTCGACAAGGCAACTGTAGGTTGTTTCTTGCTGCTCCAAGTGACTGCAGCACTGCCAAAAGAGAACACATATCCACTGGTAGATCGTTTATCAGAAATACTACCAGCCCAATCAGCATCAGTGTATCCATGCAACTGTATCTGAACCCCAGCCTCATAAAATAGTCCATACTACAATGTGGACTTCACATACCTGAGTATGCGTCTAGCCGCATCCAAATGCGGTTTCCTTGGAGCTTGCATAAACTGACTTACCAACCCAACAGCATAGCTCAAATCTGGCCTGGTAATAGTCATGTAAATTAAACTTCCTACTATGCGTCTGTACATAGTAGGGTCTTCCAGAAGCTCACCTGCATCTGCGCTCAGCTTCACATTCTGCTCCAAAGGAACTGAAATAGGCTTACAGCCTGTCATCCCATATTTGGACAGCATGTCCAGTCCATACTGCCTCTGCAAGAGCTGTATCCCACTTGGTGATCTAATCACCTCAATGCCCAAGAAATAACGTAGCTCTCCCAAATCCTTCATCTCAAACTTCTGCCTCAATAGCATTTTCACATGAAGGATATCTTCATCACTATCACCTGTGATGATCAAATCATCAACATAAATGACAAGCAGCATAATCCCTTTCTCTGTTTTTCTCACATAGAGTGAGAAATCTGCCTTGGAAATCTGAAAGCCAATAGTGACAAGATACTGTCCTATCTTGTCAGACCATGCTCTAGGTGCTTGCTTCAAGCCATACAAGGCTTTCTTCAACCTGCAAACAAACTCAGGATGAATAGCATGAACATAACCTGCTGGCTGCTCCATAAAGACCTCTTCTTGCAACTCACCATGCAAGAAGGCATTCTTTACATCCATCTGATGTAAAGACCATCCCTTTGATGCAGCCATAGCAATGGCTGCTCTTACGGTTGCCATCCTTGCAACCGGGCTGAAAGTTTCTTCATAATCAATGCCATATGTCTGTGCATACCCCTTGACAACTAATCTTGCCTTGTATCTATTCACAGAACCATCTGCATTGTGCTTGATCTTATAAACCCACTTACAGCCAATTGCATTCTTGTCTTTAGGCAAAGGCACCAATTCCCATGTAGCATTTGCATCCAAGGCATCCATTTCTTCATCCATGGCTTTCTCCCATTTTTCATTTCCCATGGCTTGCTCAAAAGAAGTGGGTTCTGGTTCTTGTATCACTTTGACCATATAGGCATAGTGAATGGTTGTAAATCCATCATATTTCAGCCTATCCATAGGATACCTAACCCTGGTAGACCTGTGCAAAATAGGCTCACTTCTAGGTGCTCTCAAAACATCCCTGGTCTTCCTTACTCCAAGTGTAACAACAGAAGGAATACCCAACTCATCATCAATGCTCTGCTCTGAGCCACTGGATTCACCATCCACATAAGAGTGACCTGCATTCACATCAAACATGGGCTGATCTACCTTCTCTTTTCCTTTTCGTGATACCTGCATACCACTATCTGCATTGCTTTGAGGAGATTCTCCTGATCTCAATCTACCTGTCCATGGCGAAGTATGTGAACCACTGCTAGAGGACATTGCAGGTCCACTGATATTTTGTGATTGCTGCTGTGAATTTTGTGCAGCATTACCATTTTGTGCATCTACATCAATCATCACATTTACTGGTTTATACCAGCTGCTCATCTCATCAAAAACATCTCTGCTCACTGTGAACTTACGTGTAGAAGGATTATAGCATCTATACCCTTTCTGCTGCAGAGAATAACCAATAAAGATGCACTTCTCAGCCTTTGGATCCAACTTGGACCTCAACTCATCTGGCACATGAACATAGGCAATGCAACCAAAAATTTTCAAATGAGAAATGTCTGGTTTCCTACCAGTATAAATCTCCTCTGGCGTCATGCCATGTATTGCTACAGTGGGAGTCCTGTTCATTATATAAACTGCTGTAGCAACTGCTTCAGCCCAATAATAATCTGGTAGATCTTTTTCATTTAGCATGGTCTTTGCTAAAAGTTATGGGTCTTTATGTATTATGATATTTTGGAGAGTGTTTTTAGGTAATTGTAAAGGTATCTATGAAGGAGGTGCAATGTTTACCCAGAACCTACCTATCCAACCCAATCATCCCCTTCAAACTCCTTGATATATATCAGTTCATGTCATGTTGAGCCACAAGATCTTCTTTCAACAACGTATTGCTCTTCTCTTTTGTCAGACCAGCTTGCTGAGATTATGGTCTTCGCTGATCCTTTCCTTCTCCCTATGCTTGAGTACATCACTTGGGATGTTACCATCTTCTTTCTCATCTAAGGGAGGATAGTATGGTGTGGTATCCTAGTATAAAAGCTTCTTTTTAATGTCTCATTCCTAGTGATGAATATATCTATCACTTAGTTCAAAAGCAGTAGGAAGTATAGAGGTGTGTGAAGTTTATTACCCCCAACTTCATGTCACATCTTTTTGGTGGAGACGTTGGGTACGTTTGGTATTTGATTTATCCCACCTTACTAAATGGTCTCGAGTGTACTTGATTGCATGTTATGCCTAGTATAGGCATGTGTTTTCTGATGTGATAAAGAAGATGCGTGGAAGAACTCCGTTAAAAGAGATTGCAACCCGCACGGTCATCATGATCATATCCTTTATGTTTGCACTCTTGAATATGTTGGTGAATTGACAATGCCATCAGTAGGCACAATGATAGATTGGGGATTGTTTCATGCACTAGCAGCTTGGTGTGAAGAAGAGTTGAGTCTTTGGGTAGTTTTTGACTATAACAGTGGAGTGGTGATTCTCATTTGCTTTCAACTTCTTTTGCTATGAAAATGATGAAGAGTATAATATCTTGAAGCTTTATGTGCACTTCCAATTGTGACAAGGGTGATTCTTGAATGCATGTATACACAAAGTTTTCATGGTGCTGGTTGGTCACTCATTTTTGAATATTTTGTTGAGGATCACATTGTGGAGGGTTTTCAACAAGTGGTTATGCATTATAAGTTGGTCTTGGTATACTAAGGCTCTGTGGGATCTTGTTTGGGATATTATTTGGATCTTGGTGTTTCCCTTTTGTGTTTCATCGTGGTGAAGATTCCAATGTTTCGAGGGACCCAAGGGGAAGACCCGAAGTCTTATCTTCGGGATTTTATTTGAGGATGCCGGCTTTTTGGATGGTCCATGAAGGATTGGGCAGAGATTTTGCATGATTTTCTTGAAGGTGTAGCCTTGAATTAGTATGAGGCCTTACCTGTGACTCTACCAAGGAGGACTGGGACCAAGTGATGGCTGCAATGAAGCAGAGATTTGGGGCAGTGGAGTCACCAAATGCTTTGATGTTGTAGTTGGACCGGTGCTATCAAGGAGAGGGTGAGATAGTCTTTACTTTGGCAATCTGATATGAAACTTTATGGACAAAGTGTGAAAGGGCAGCTTTGCGAGCTATGGCATGTGCATCATCGGCCCCTCAAAGTCTCGTAGGGATGGAGCACTTAAAGATGAGCAAATTTGTTATGGCTTTGGAGCCTCGTCTTCGAAGGTAATGAGTAAAGATCCAATAACATGCGTGGAGGTGCTTCGCATTGCGACCAAAAAAGAAGCTTCTCTAAAGATCAAATCCTCTTTTGTGTCTTCAATAGCTTCAACTTCTAAGGTGGAGGTAATGGGCACTCCTCAGGTACCAAAGTCCTTTGAGCTAAATCATAATATCTCCCAATTGATGGCAAAGTGTGCTAATTTACAATTGCATTTGGTCAATGCATGACAACCTAGAGCACCAAAGAGTGAGAATAGGCCTCAAGATAAGAGTGGGATCACTTGCTATGAATGTAATGAAAAAGGTCACTATCGCCCTGAGTGTCCTAGATTGAGAAAGAAAGAAGAAAAGAAAGTATCCTTGTTAGAAGCTTCTTCAGGGGATGAGGAAAGAGAGGTAATGATGGCTAAACGGGGGTGTGGTAAAGCAAAAGAAGAAGAAGAAAGCAAGGAAGAAGTAGATGAGGAACATCAGGAAGAGGAACACCATAGCAAGAAAAAGAAGGCATCTAGAAGGAGAATTAGCCAGTCAGACTTCCCTTTAGGACGAGGCATTGGAAGCTATGACTTGTTGTCTGACCTTAAAGAAAAGGAAGCTCATATCACCTTTGGTTAATTACTGGCTTTGTCTCCAAAACTACGGAAGGAATGGGGAAAGCTAGCAAGCACAAGAGTGTCAAAGAAGAAAAAGAAGAAAAGTACCATTCTTGTTGTTCAAAAGGTAGATATAGAGGCTTGTGATGATGTAACTGTGGTTGATGTGATCATTGATGGCATCAAGTGATTTCTAATGTTTATATTAATGGAGGTGCATCGATTAATGTCATGAGTGAGAAGACCATAATAGATGCTAATTTAAAATACTCTAGTACTACCTCTCCTTATCGCATCAAATTGGATGACAACACTAGGGTAAAGACCTTCGGAGTTGTGAAGAGTCTAGAAGTGGATGTGTATGGAATTTCTGTGCCAACTACTTTTCAGGTGATCTCTACCAAGCTAGATGCACATGCCTATCCATTGATTTTGGGAAGGCCTTGGCTATGCAAGGTGAAGGATGTTCAAAAGTGGGATATGAGAGAATTGATTTTGCAGGGAAATGATAAGAAGGTGTGCTACAACATTAGAAGTTGCAAAAATAAAGTTGTCAAGGAGGAGTCTTCAACATCAGAGAGTTCGAGATCTGAATTAACCGATGAAGAAGAAGAGATAGGGTGTAGCTCCAAGGAGTCGAGCTCAGAGGGTGAGGTGGAAGGAGTGTCCTTTGGTCTTTGTCTTGGTGCTGATCGGGATGAGGCAAGAGGGAACAAGGTGGTGGTACAAGGAGATCCTATAGAGACACTTCATGTGGAGGATGTGGAGCACACTAAACGATGCCAATGCAATGAAGAGCTTCTTGGTGATTCTTTATCAGGTACTGAGAAGCTCTTTGCAACAAGCTATTCACAAGTTCGACCAGTCTCTCTTGTGGAGCACAAGATTGAGTTGAAGCTAGAAAGCAAGTCAGTTGTGTAACGCTTAAGGCGATTGGGGGTGATCCAAGCTGAGGCACTAAAGAAAGAGGTAACACAACTACTTGAGGTGGGATTCATCTTTCCTATTGATGATTCAAAATGGATATCTCCTGTAGTTGTCACACCAAAGAAAGGAAGTAAGTGGCGGGTTTGTGTGGACTTTCGTATTTTCCTTTGCCATTCCAAGATGAAATACTAGACCAAGTAGTAGGGCATGAGATGTATTCTGTATGTGATGGGTATTCTGGGTACTTTCAAATTCGTATTCGGGAGAAAGATCAAAAGAAAACATCATTTGTCACACCTTGGGGAGTTTTTTCTTACAAAGTGATGCCTTTTGGGTTGACCAATCCACCGGCTACATTTCAAAGGTTCATGAGTCAAGTGCTCGAGCCTTACTTAGAAAAGTTCATAAGGGTGTTTTTGGATGATTTTTGCATTTATTATGGCCTTAGCTAGGATTGATGAAGCAAAAGGGTGTCTAAATCCTAGCAAGTGTCATTTGGCTCAACCAAAAGTAGTCTTTTTAGGGCATATTGTGTTTGAAGAAGGCCTGCAAATGGATCCTGATAAGGTTTAAGCAATCATGGAATTGCCAAGTCCTGAGAGTGTCACTAGTGTTCGCAAAATTCTAGGAAAAAACAAGTATTATCAACGCTTTTGTGATGATTTCACAGAGATAGTGCATCCCATGAACTTATTGACAAGAAAAGGAGTTTCTTTCCAATGGGGTGTGAAGCAACAAGAGTATTTTCAACAACTTAAGAAGGCCATGAGTAAGGGCCCAATATTGAAGCCCCCTAATTGGTCTCAAGACTTTTATGTAAATCCAAGTATTATCAACGAATTCTAGGAAAAAACAAGTATTACCAATGCTTTTGTGATGATTTCACAGAGATAGTGCATCCCATGAACTTGTTGACAAAAAAAGGAGTTTCTTTCCAATGGGGTGTGGAGCAACAAGAGTCTTTTCAACAACTTAAGGAGGCCATGAGTAAGGGCTCAATATTAAAGCCCCCTGATTGGTGGTCTCAAGACTTTTATGTAAATCCAAGTGTATCTTTGCATTCAGTTGGTGCTGTATTGCTACAAAAAGGAGAGGTAGGTAGAATGCAACTCATCTATTATGCCAACCGATAGCTTACAGATGTGGAAACAAGGTATGAAGAAATGGAGTAGCAAGCTCTCTCTTTGGTGTTTTCAGTCAGAAAGTTTCGCTCCTATTTATCACCTCAGCCATTTTTCTTCCTTACCTCTCAGTCTATATTAGCATATCTAGTTCACAAGCCTAATCCTAGGGGGAGATTTGCAAAATGGTTTGTCAGAGCTTCAAGAGTTCTCTTTCTCTTTTGTCATTGGATATACCACTAGGTCCACTATGGCAGATTTGCTCACAAGACGGGAGGATCTAGGAGAAGAAAAGAAATGTAAGGAGAACATTAAAGATTAAAGTATTCACCACCAACACTTCTTGGTTTTTATTTTGATGGAGCTTTTAGTCCTTCATGCCAACAAGGAGCCGAGGGGATAGTCTTGATGAATTCTAAAGGTCAAGAGGTGTGGGCAAGAGGACAAGAGTTTCCAGGTAACAACTAACAATGAAGCTGAGTATGATGCTTTGATTCTTGGTTTGGAAGGTTGTCTTCAAAGTCAAGTTAAATAATTGAAAGTAATAGGAGATTCTTAGCCTATTATAAAGCAAATGCAAGGGCATTACAAGACAAGAAGTCCTCATTTGAAGGAGCTTAATCAAAAGGCTATGGCACTATGTAGTCAATTTGATTTTTGCAAGTTTGTTCATATAAACAGAAAAGAAAATCAAAGGGCAGATGAGTTAGCTACTCAAGCCATTGTAGTACAAGATGGGGGGTGGTTTCTTTGGTAGACACTCTATGGCCAGAACTACAAGATGTTTAGCAATATGTGGAAGAAGGCATGTTTCCTCGAGAGTTAACTCCACAACATAAGCAGAGATTGGTAAGGAAGGCTTGTCCCTATACTATTGCTGATGCCATTCTTTATAAATTGGGAAAAGATAAGGTGCTCCGTCGGGTGGTCCATCCCACAGAGACTAGGAGAATCCTAGAAATGTGTCATGAATGCTCTGGTCATTTTGCTTCAGCAAGCACAGCTAGGAGAATTCAGGTTACTTTTGGCCACGCCTCCATAAGGATGTATATGAATGGTATCAAAGTTGTAAAGTATGCCAAAAGTTTGGAAGGTGACAGTTGATTCTTGGGCCCTTGAAGCTTATTCCAACATATGGACCATTTGAGAGGTGGGGGTTAGACTTTGTGGGACCACTGCCTTGCTCATCTCAGGGCAAGCATTATTTATTGGTGGCCACAGATTATGCGACTCGGTGGGCAGAGGCCAAGGCCACAGTCAATAGCAAGGCAAGCATAGTTGCAAAATTTCTCTTTGATCAAATTTGTTCACGCTTAAGTTGTCCTTTGGAAATTCTCACTGATGGAGGAACCTCTTTTAGAAATGAACTAATTGAAGATGTGGTGCATAAGCTAAATATAAAGCATAGCATGCCCACACCATATTATCCCCAATGTAATGGCTTGGCTGAGAAAACAAATGGATTGTTGTGTAATTCAATGGGAAAGCTTGTAGACACCAAGAAAAGGCATTGGGATAGGCAGTTGGCAAAAGTTTTATGGGCTTACAGAACCACACACAAGCTAGCTATTGGGTTTACACCATTCCAACTAGTGTATGGAATAGAAGCCATTTTGCCCATTGAATTGGAGATACATAATCTTTGCACTGCTGTGGCAAGAAAAGAAGGACAGGAGGATGCCTATGCTCAATGGTTGGTACAGCTAGAAGCCTTGGATGAATGCAGATTATAGGCCTTACAAAACTTGGAAGCTTCTCAAAAAAGGTGCAAGGTCCGTTTTGACTCCAAATTATGCAAGAAGAAAGATATTGCAGAAGGAGATTTGGTCATGAGATTTGATAGCCATCTAGACAAGCGGTTAGACAAAAAGTTTATCGGTCGATGGGAGGGACCATATCGAGTCAGAAAGAAGCTCATGAATGGAACCTATCAGCTTGAGGATGTAGATGGCATGGTGATACCCAGATGCACCAATGAGTATCACCTTAAATTCTTCTATGCTCGACCACCTTGAGGGCCAAGGGACCCTCTCTATCACTAGAGAGGATCTGCTGGTGGGAGAAAGATGTGATGCAAAAAATTGATATTTTTTTATTTGGCATTGGTATTGTTTTCTTCTATGTCTGATAAGAGTTTGAGTATCAAGTGATAGCCTAGCGGCTCTTACTTATTTCTATTTTCTAAGATACTGTATGGGATTGAGAGGATGAGTGGAATGGATCATTGTAAATACTATGTGTATGAATGATAAATACCTTGGTATGGGGTGAGAGTTATTTGTGTATGGTATATTATGGGGTTTTTAGAAAATAGGAAGAGTGAGTCATATAAAGAGGTGGGATCATGTCCATGTGTTCCAATAATATAAGAGAGATCACATGCCAAGCATGTAGAAGGCATGTGGAGGAGTGTGGAGTCAAGAGGAATCCTTCTATAATTCCTATGTGGAATAAGGAGGATGTGGACATATGGAAAAGAGAGGGTCCCTATGGGCTCCATGTCCATGTGTTCCAATAATATAAGAGAGATCACATGCCAAGCATGTGGAAGGCATGTGGAGGAGTTTGGAGTCAAGAGGAATCCTTCTAGAATTCCTATGTGGAATAAGGAGGATGTGGACATATGGAAAAGAGAGGGTCCCTATGGGCTCCATGTGGGGAGACTCTTGACTTTCTCAATATTTTAAGAGTCTTGAGCATCTTTTGATGGGACACATGGCAAGAGTAGCCAAAAAGGAATGGATGGTGACATACGGGCTTATGTGATTGATGGGGAAAGGAATCTACAAGCAGCAATTGTAAATGGGTGAAGGAGGGTGACAAAATCTCTATAAAAGGAGCCCTCCTCTGCGTTGTTCAACATCTCTTCCACCATTAGGCCTCATGTTGCTGTAGCTCTAGTCTCCTCAAGCCTCTTCCATGAGCCTTCTCTCCCTCTTGTAGGTATTCTCTTATGTAGACTCTTGAGTCCATCTCTCTCTAGTTCATTCTCTCTCTATGAGTAGTCTTGGAGCTTCCGCTCCCTCTTGTACGTATGAAACCTCTTCTTCTCCCTTGTGTTTGTAGTATTTTGAGCTGCATTGGAGTGGACTCTCACTCTATTGGTAATGAAGGTCACTTCAGGTTCTCTCTCTTGAGTGTCGCTTCCCTTTTTCCATTGTTTTCTCTTCCAAAGTGCTCAAAAGTGTTGTCTATTCGGTCGCTCATTGCGCCATTTGGGTTGTGTATCGCATTTGAGTTTTTCTAACTTTGAATTTTGTGAGCATTGTTTGTCTCTAAGAGCAGCAAACTAAATCAGCCCATAAAAGAAGGGGAAAGAAAGAGCCTTAAAAGCTTGATCTGGTGCATTCAATGTAGGTCCCATGCCTACACGGTCATTAGGTGGGGTTGAATACTACAGCTCATTCTGCATAGTAGAGAGCAAGTCAAGTTGACAATCTAAAATGTTGAGTATAATGAATTGTGGAAGCAATCAAGAAATAGAATCTACACAATGAATTGATGGCATCAATCAAGGAATAGCATTTGGGTGTAAGTTTCATGATATTTCAAGTGATGTAGGGGATGTTAAATGCTTCATGAATAGAGTCCCAAAGCAAAAGGTACTTCTAAATAGCAAGGACATGATCAATAACCATAACTCTAAGCCACACCATATAGGCCAAGCCAGGTACAAGCCTGCTGGGAAATGAGGAAAGGAGCCCTCTGTGCTGTTTTAAGTGGCTATCTGTTCATGAAAGGTGGCTGAGGAGCCGTCGTCAACCTTGCTGCATGAGCCCCCCAACCTGAGAGAAGAAACGCATCACATAGATAAGCTCAACTATGGAGTAAAAAATGGAATTGAACTTATGAGTGCTGTAGTAACTTCTAATATGTACATACCAATAGATGGGTCGAAGCCCCTCCTCGACAGTTCTTTGTACTCCTGGCAAAGAGGTGATAGTCATTGAGGATGCAACTAGGAAAGTATTGGCTTATGCTATAGCTTGGCGATGCATTCTAGGTATTTTAAAAATGTCTAGCTCAAGCATGTAGAATGCTTAAATTCCTATAGACTGGCAATGGTGGAGAGTATCTCTCTCATGACTTTTAGCAATTTTGTGATACACATGGGATCAAAAGGGAGCTCCCTCATACTCTAGAGCAAAATCTAGTTACAGAATAGATGAACCGCACCATTCAAGAAAGGTTGCAATGTATGCTTTCCAATGCAAGTCTTTCTAGTGGTTTTTGGTATGAGGCAATGAAGATTGCAGTACATGTGATCAATAGATCACCTAGTAAGAGTTTGGATGGTGGTATTTCTGAAGAGGCATGGAGTGTCAAGAAGCCCTCTTACTCTCATTTGCGTATATTTGGGTGTGAGGCATATGCACATGTGCCAAAAGAGCTTTGAAAGAAGGTAGACCTAAGTCTTGGAAATGCATCTTTCTGGGTTATGGTGAACGTGAAGAGATGGGCTATTGTTTGTGGGATCCAGAAGCAAAGAAGATCATACTAAGCCATGATGTGCTCTTCAATGAGAAGAAGATGCATAAGACACCCATGAGGGATGTGGAAATGAGGAGAATCACTTTCCAAGATGTGAATCCACCTGCATATGTTGATAGACAACAAGTTTTCCATGCACTGAATGTTCAAGAAATGGTGCCACTAGGTACTCCCATAGGTACACAATCAAAATATGTAGGTAGTACAATAAGATGCAATGCCCTCATAAGATCAGCTAGAGTGTCTAGACCACCTGAGAGATTTGTTCCAGGGGTAGACTGTGTGATGCCTATTGATTGCAGGGACTCTTCTTGCTATAGAGAGGATATGATGCACGAGGATCAGTGCAAGTGGGAGTGTTCTATGCAATCAGAGATGTGTTCACTCATGAAGAATAAGACTTGGGACTTGGTTTCTTTACCACATGGAAAGAAAGCATTGCCATGTAAATGGGTCTATAGGATGGTCAAAGGTGATGATGTGCCTAAGTACAAGGCCCATTTGGTTGCTAAAGGGTTCAAGCAAGAGAAGGGTGTGGAATTTTATGAGATATCTCTAGTTGTGAAGATGAACACACTTAGATGTGTGCTTGGACTTGTGGCAGTAGAGGATATGGAGCTTATGCAGATGGATGTTAAGATAGCTTCCTTGCATGGGGATCTACATGAGGAAATTTACATGTGGGTAGATTTTGCTGAGAGCTTAATTTCCTTGGTTTAACATCAAAACAAGCTCTAGCAAAAAATGAAAAATTGGGTGAGCAGGAATTTGAAGGAAGATAGTGACAAAAAATCCGCAAACCCTGTATCTTCCCAATTAGGTGATTATTTTCTCAGTGGAGGCATTTGTTACGATGGGAGCAGCCAAAGGTTGCCAACCCTAAGCACTAAAGATGATAGGTCCAAGAATTTAAAATCTGCAAAATCACTATTGCAAGATAGACAAGAGAAGCTAGATATGGCAAGGGACAAATACGACAAGGAAATGGTGTCACTTGAAAAGGCAAAATGCCAGTTGCATGGAACTTGAGGCACGAGCACAGCAACCCAGAAGGTGAAGATGGACACGGATAGGGCCATGGAAGCATATGAGATTACAATTGATGAGCCGAAAGGCTTTGAAGAAAAGGGCAAATAACATTTGGTTTGCAACCTGAAAAAGAGTCTCTATGGCCTTAAGCAAGTGCCTATAGAATGATATCAAACATTTGATGCTTTCATTTGGTCCCAGGGTTTTAGAAGAAGTGAGATTGATCAATGCCTCAACACTAAAAGGGCTAAGGATAATAGCCTGATACTCCTGGCACTTTATGTGTATATATGCTATTAGCTAGCAAGAACACTTATGAGCTAGAGGCATTGGGAGGCAATTAAGTGCATCATGAGGTACATGAAGGGTACCAAGGTGATGTGCATCTACTTTGGTAGAGGAGAGATGCATGTACTTGGGTACATAGATTCAGACTATGCCAGGCATGTGGATAGCAAGGAATCCACTTCTAGTTATGTGTTCACCTTTGTAGGTGGTGCAGTGTCATGGATGTATCATGCATAGAAGTGCGTTGCTTTGTTTACCACAGCGGTCGAGTATGTTGCAACCACAGAGGACAAGTATGTTATAGCCACCACAAAGGGTAGCAAGGAGGCTATATGGCTTGGTTGGCTATTTGGAGATTTAGGGAGTCATGTAGGTGTACCAACATTGCATAGTGATTCCATGAGTGCTATTCAGCTATAGCATGGAATCAAGTCTTTCATGCAAAGACTAAACACATTGAGATTAGGTACCATTTCATCAGAGAGCTACTTGAGGACAAGCACATAGGGCTTGTCAAGGTTCATACAGATGATAACCCTACAGATATGCTAGCGAAGAGTCTACCTAGTCAGCGGTTTGAGTATTGTCATGTATTGATGGGCATTGGATAGTATGCTCACTGGCTATTCTCCCTTAAAGGCACATTGGTCTTTAAGTGGGAGGTTAGGAGGGTTAAAGGCCATTGTGCCTTAACCTTGGTTATGTACAATACTCAAACACACATATATATATGGATGAGATATAAGATTAGGGTGTTCTGCAGCCACCAAAACTTGTGTGACTCTCTTTTCTGGCTCTCCCTCTCTCTCACCCTCTTTTGTTTTGCTTTCATTGTTGAGATCTCTCACTTCAAAATACCCTCCTCCCTACCATGTCACACATCATATGTAACTCTACAATTTCCAAACAAATTTGTGCATTTTGGAATCTGCGATTGACTCGAAATAATGTTAACTTTATTCATCAAACATTTTATATTTGGCATTCTCTTGGGACCCAACGCCTCCCTTGTCTGACTCTACATTGCAACCAAAATACAACTCCTTGACTCCCTGTGGAGGGCACATCTCCTTGTCTTCTTGACATGTAGTACCTCTTTTGTGAGACTTGAGACCTCTACCTTGTCACGCTTGAGAATCCTGGCCTTTGAACATCTATAAAACCAGTCGATCATTTCGTGTAGTGCGCATTGCTTTGCACAACGATACCACCCTCATGCCTTGTCTGTCATGTGATTTCTCCATGCCTTGAGTATTCCAAATGGACAAAGGACCCCATTGCTCCACAAACACAATGCATGTGCATAAAGGATACGATGTAAAGAACAACATCTTATTAGAAACATAAACTGACCCAAGGTACATGCACAAAATTTCAACCTAAGGAGGATTACCATGTAATGTGTAATTTGTGACTCTCAGGGATGATTTTTTCACATTAGTTTCGTTAATAAGCGAAAGTTTTATATAGCTTGTGAAAGTTTATATGCTTTTATAAAAATAAAAACTCAGTATATTTGCCACAATTTGAAACTAAAATAAAAAAAAGATCTAGGCTTAGCCTTTAAGATTATAATATTATAAATAAAGTCCATGAAAATTCACCAAAGTTTTATATAATAAATATATATATTTGAAAAATTTTGCCCAGCATATTAAATATAACATTTAAAAATTTGGCTAGATCTATTGAATTAAGCACCAAAAAGAAGACTTGTGCAATCAAGTACAATCTAGTGTTAACATTTAATGTTTGCTAGAGTACTATTTGAACACGAAGCCATTTGATATTGCATAAAATGTAAATGCAATGTACTATTGTCGCCAATATATCCGAGATAGTACAAATTGAATTCAATACTCAATCAATACCTTAACTGGACCAATGTGTGTTTTTATATCCAATGTATATTTGGCTAACTTAAGCCTATGGTACACCCAGCACCAGTACTATGCCTACCCCTCGTCAAGTCATATAGTAGGTATATATGTCTTCATGCTTCTAACCTCAACAAGGACATGGAATGATCATAGTATAGTGTACATAATAGTCACAATGAGACACACACACACACACACACACACCCCTCCCCTTGATTCTCCTTGTACTAATTGGTAATGTGACACCCTTTTAGATAGTAATGGAAACTGCCTAAAAATTCCCCAAGGGGGATATGGTATGAAGATAGAGGGTGGAGGATTACCTGCGAACATTTTTGCATTTACACAAATTGCTTTAATAGTTTTAGGCCCTTATAAGCCTCTTATGGCATTGCGTTTATGAAAATTACTTTAATAATTTTAGGCCCTTATAAGCCTCTTATGGCATTTTCAACTCTAAAATGGGTTGGACTTTGTCTCTCTTATATATGGACCTTAAGGGGATGTGGAGTACTATGGATTACATGACACTTGACTAGCCCTTGTATATTGGGTCTTTTATGGCATGGAGCATATGCATAATGGTACCATATGTACAAAATATCCCTATCTTGAAACATGACAAGTGGAAGTCCATAACTTGGTTCCATGGATTGCATTAAATTCATATCATGGATATACATCAAAATATATTCATTTACATACTTGAGCAATGCCTAGTGAATGGGGGAATACCCCAATGTAAGACAAGGATTCACTTGGAATTTTTTACATTCACTGATACATTTTCTGGGATTTTGTATGGCATTTTGTGTGGTCCCCCATCGGAGAACCATTTAGTAATGTGAATTGGGAGTACCATGACAATAATTGGAACCCTTTGATTTTTATTACTATATGAATCCCAGTGGGGAGAATTCAAATAATTGACATGATAGTGAGATGAAAATACTTTAGGCCCTTTCCTCCTTTGCATAAATGGATTTAAATGCAAGTTGTTAATGATAGCATTTCACAGGTACCCATGGAGGTTTGAACAAATGGCCATTAAGATGGCACCACAATGTGTTATGATTAGGACAATCTTAGACCATTGTTTTTTGAATACTCTTTTGTTTTAATCCTACATATGGTTTAGGAATGGAAGGATCTAAGCGTAAGGCTATTGATTTTGAGCAACCGAAGTATGTCAATCAGATCCTTCGAGACGAGCTTCTTGTAGAGATAAATAACATGAGTTCAAAGGAGATGGAGAAGACCATAGAAAGTACTTCTAGATTGCATGCTCTAAAGAGCAAAGTTGTTTTGAATACAAGGTGTTAAGTAGAACTGGATCCTAACAGGAATCACCTTGTAGGGATCACAATATGGGACACTGATGTTGTGCTATGGGTAGAGAGCAACATTGGGAATGTCTTGGCTTGGTTTCATAAAGCATGCACAAGGAACCCAACATTTGCAAATGATGTTAATGAGACAAAGATGCATTTTTGGAATTCCTTTTGGGCTAAAAATAAGAGAAAGGTTATAAGGTCGGATGTGAAAACCATAGTAGCTACAAGTTGGGAGAAAAAGTTATGAGAAATGCAAGGTAGCAATGCTCAAAAGCTACAGATCAGGGCAAGTCATATAAGCAATATGTCCGTGATGTACATAACTGAAAATGAGATCCAAGTTGGTGAAAAGATGGATTACAGCACATATAGATTTGTCTACAAAGTACGACTCACAGTGCTTCAGGGTTATTACAGCATATATGCTATGTTGGAAAGCGATATAAGGGTGACATAGGGAATTGTACACGAGAGGCAAGGAAGAAGGGACAAATGCAAATTTGGCATCTTGTGCTTGTTCGTGTTATTGCAACAACTCCAGAAGAGCCCTTGTGGACCATCACACCATATTTTAACTGTGGTAGCTTGATGCACTTCATGAGAACTTTACCATATGAGCAAGTTAGGTTTACACACTATGTTGACATAGTCCTAAAAAGAGGCATAGAAACGAAGGCACGGGCACAAGGAACATTGGAAGATGTATGCACAAGGGAGAAAATAGAGCAAATTAACTACTTTAGTTCAAATGTGCACCACATTATATGTGCACTCATTGCTGGATTAGCAAGGTTACATAAGGGTCAATGGATTTCAAGAGACTTACATCTTGGTAACATTCTGTCTGATTTCATAGCAAATAGTGCATGTAGAGTTGGCATAATTGATTGGGGGATGGCACTAGTTTCTTCAGAGACTAGAAAAGCTTTCAAGGATATGAAGAAGACATCTCTAGAGACTGACTAGCAATTTACACAAAGGAAGAATAAGAAAGAGCAAGAGCATGCATGAAAGAAGTGGCTTGCACCTGAGCTTCAATGTTTTTCTAGGAGAGACGTGTATAGCCCTTAGTCAGACATATATGCATTAGGATGGATGATCACAAAGATTATATAGTTTTGGAAAGATGCAGTTGGGTATTTTGAACTGTCTTGCCACATGCCTAATAGTACATTATTAAAGTGTATTAAAAAACATGCCTTTGAAAAGATGATGACTGAGAATTCTATAGAGAGAATAGCACTTATGGATACCTACAGTATCCTATCAACATTTGGATGTAATCCAAGTCTAGCAATGCAACCCCTTGATGAGATGAATGTTGCTTTAAAGCTAGCAACATATAAAATATCCTCTCTTACAAAAATATCTTATTGTTGTGTTCAAAAATATACTCTCTTTCCTTTTTGGAGAAGTTATGCACTAGCAAAGTAATTTAATGGAAAATGTTTAAATGCAAGATTCGATGGTTCGAATTTGGAACGAGCTCTCTCGCAGTACATTCCTACAAGATAACATTTCTGAGTACTTCCAACTTGCGAATTTATGTCAAACCTTTATTCTTGGCTCATGTGAGGATGAAAGGTGTTTTAGTACTCTCGGTTACTTGGAAGAATAAGCTTCGTAAGAAGCTAGATGATAACTAAGATCTTAGCTTGAGATTATACTCTTGTTCTTATGATGTTAGTAGCTTTCCATATGATAGAGCATTAGCACTCTGGAAGTCAAGCTATAAAAGAAAAGGCTATAATTAGCTTTTTGGGACTATTTAAACTAGACTTTGAGAATTTTCTTTCCCCATTGGATTTGAAGGATACTCATTATTCTTAAACAATTTTATGTTTTGCATACTCTACAGCATCCTGAATGCTAGCTATTTCATGTATTTTGAAATTATGTAAAATGGAAAAGAGAGTTTTCAATATAACTAGTTTTTAGTATATTTGTGAAAATTGAAAGTTTTTTAAATGCTCTAGAATATTTAGCCAAGTTTTGAAATAAAATTTATAACAAAAGATATAATTCGCCAATGCTTTGAAACTTTTTTTATGAAAAATTTTGCCAGTATATTATAATACTATATTTCTATACCTTCGATAAAAACATCCCTGGTGACTCTCCCCATGCTTCTACCATCAATGACATAAATTCTCCCAATACTGTCTTGAATCTCTTATAATAAAGCTCATCCATTTGACCCTATCTAAGAAACTTTATAAATGCATCAAGCTTTACCACAATATTTCTCTCAAAGTAGCAATTCACGGATGTGAAGCTTGATTCATAGTGCACTCGCACAAATCTTTCTAGTAATCTCAACCTAATGTATGTTTTTCTTTATTAGCTTTGTGGTTGGACAAGAACCTCCTTGCTTTTCCCCCACCGATGGACACTTTAACGGGAATATTTTGTGTCTTGCCTGACTGTTTCTTGTCTTGCCTAAGCTTCACATTATGTCCATGAAGGCCCATCAATGAGAGTAGAACGTATTGGGTAGAGACTTGTGGAGGCCTCAAATTCCAAGAATAAACTAGATGGAGATATAGTAATGTGTAAAGTATGCATAGTCCAGCATGCAAATTACACACATGTACCCCCTCCAATGGAATCAGTAAAATGGGGTCCCACTTAGGATCCTTTTTGTGATGATTAGGGGCTGCACTTTGGTTGTAAGAAAGGATGCCATTTTCCCACTGTAGGCTTCCCTTTTAGAGTGGGTGCAATACAAGCATGTCCATTTTGCATCTGCACTTGTATCACAACCATATAAGCACTTGAGAGTCTTCAAATCACTAGCTAGATGCCATTCAACTTGAAACTTTCCATGCCCATCCACTATCAATGTTTGCCTTGCCTCTTGTCTTTGAATAATTCATGGGATGCCAGTTCTCTTCAAAACCCACTTTAATGTCTCGTGGTGCTCCTTTAGGGTCTCAAATGTTGCAAGCCACCATATGTCCTTCTCATATTGGACTGAGAAACCCTACTCAGCTTTCGCATCCCCTTGAGCAAAACGCAAGGCGTCATTCATAATACGAATGCTCACCCTCTCTAGCTTGTGCTCTTTCACCAACTCAGCTTCATCCATTTTTATAACAAATACTAGCTTTCCATTTGTACAATGAAATATAAATATATTAAACATATAGAAATAAATAATCATAAAAAATAAACATACAATCAGAAGACTACCATAAATGAGACACTACAAACCTCAATTAGAAGATCAGAAATTAAAAATCAAAAGGTACAAAATCAAAAAGTCAAAGCTATCAAACTTAGACTATTAAATTCCATTTGAGATCTTAAGCAAAGATGGGCACCGTTTACAACCTTTTGAATCAGTATCCTAAAACAATTCTATATGAATATCTAGACATTTAAATTAACACTATAAATAAAATAATTAGTTAATATTATTAAAAAGCAACTCAAGACTTAAAGATAGATAAGAGAAGAAAAAAGAAGCCTTAAAAAATGGGATATATTTTGAGATAAAAAATCCATAGGAGAAACTACATAAAATCTCCAATTTTAAATTTCACTCACGACTATAAAAACCAATATATAGCAAGCCAAGTCATTGAACATCCACCCCGTAGAAACACCAAATCAAAAGAAATCCATAACTTTAAAAAAATGCACTACTACTCTATCCATATGTAAAGGAACATCCGAGAGTTGACAGACGTGTTAATAAGATCCAATGACAAACAACATGATAACCTAGCCTATTGATTGATCGAACCCCTCTAGAGAACCAACATCCAATGACAAACAACCTTCACTAATGGAACGTGGCACCTGGCCACCCCGTGGGATCAAGGAAAGAGCCACAAAGTGATGGAGGGATACTCTAAGGATCAAAAGAGCTGAATGGTGAGGCCTTGTGAAGATATGACCAGAAGAAAATATGGCTTTACATAGGCAAGAATAGCAAGAGCATAGCACTAATGACAAGAGACCAAAATTAATAAAAATAAGCAGTAAGGAAGAAACTTAGCCAGTGGCCAAGTCGAAGCCACATACGAGGGAGGAGAAGGCAACTCTTTATGGTAGATCTATCCACCTTAAGGAAACAAGACAACTTGCTTGTTGAGGAGGCCCGAGGGGCCACATCGAGGACAAAGAAGGTTGAGAGAACCACACACCACTGATGAACCTAATATGAGAGGAGCATATAAGCTACAAGCCCCAATATGAGGAAGTGCAAAGAGCATGAAACTATGAAGCAAGCTTTAACGGCCCTTGCCAACATGATTGTACCATGAGTAGAGAGCCTCCAGACAAACTCGGAGGGGGCCACATAGAGATAATCAGCATGAACTGCCACAATATAGAGCTCTTGATAAGGATTCAAAAACCTATAGAGCTTGAGAAGGAAGCACCACCTTCAGGCTAAAAAGGCTACTCATCGTTGTTGCTGATTTTTAGGTGTCACACTACACTACAGCCAAAGGAAATACGTAAAGCATGAAGTGCCATTCACGATGAGATGTTGTTGCTCTCAAACCATAATGCCTCTAGCAACAAAGGCATGACCAAATGAATACTCCAAAACCATAGGAACAACCATAGAGACAACAGAGCATGAGAACCGTTTGATATGCCACACAACGACGCTAAAGCAAACCACCACCACTTAATTTGTGGTAGTCGAGCTAGGCAGACCTTAACACAACCAAGCAACCATAATCAAAATGTGCCAATGAGAAGAGTGAAAAAAACATACAATCACACGATTATATTAACCGCAAAAAACAAGGACTTATAACCAATAAACTATTCCACATAATCAACTAGCGAGATAAAGGGAAATTAACTCCATGCAACACCACCTATCTATGGTTGACATCAAAGTCCAAAAAACCACCAAACAAAGCCTTAAAAATAGAAGAGAAATCAAAACAAGAGAAGTAACCCAAGCTTGAGCAACATTAAATAAAATCATATAAAGGAATAGTAAGGCAAACGAACCCAATAATCTAAGACCAAACATAAGTCCTTCCCTACAAATGAAAAAGCACACTTTAGAATCTCACCATACTATTCTAAACTATGTCAATACTACACCTCCTAGCCAAGACACTCACAATACAAACCATTGGAAGATCTACGAACCATGATGTTCAAATTAAGAATCACAAAATATCAACCCATACACCATGACAATCCAATATATTCCTCCACACCTCACCACAAAGAAGTCATATAATGTATCCACTTTAGAACTTTATAAATTAATAGAATGCCTACCAAAAAACTAAGGGGTCACTATAGAATTAAATAAAGATATATGTAGCTATAAGAAATAAGGGTTCATTATCACAAAAAACAAGAACAATCATAAGGCCGAATCAAAGTCTGACGGGGAACAAAATTCTTAAAAATTCTTAAATAAAAGACTAGAACAAAACATCCACCAGTGAAAGAATATGCACCTAAGGAGAGGAAAAGGAACTCAAAAGCCATGCTAAGAGTCAAAATCATAACCAATCCTAATCGCATACCGTGGATAATTATTATGGACAAGAAATATGTTTTGTGGATGTATGTTCATCAAATTTGTAGTCGATACGCAACATTTATCGTTTTGTGGAATAAGCTAAAAGACTTCATTTAGGCCAGATGCCATGAATAATTTATCCATTATTGAGGTCGTAAACATCAAAGTTCGTTGAACTTTGCCTAAATTTCATAAGGTGGATTATGATCTATCACACCCCATGATACACACTTGGTCATGGTTGTTTGTAATTTCCTTGTAGTCTCCATCTATTCTTAGCATATCATTTTGAAGTTAGTAGTAGTACGGCATTCTTTTCAATTTTGACCTTGGCTTTTTGTGTGTGTGTGTGTGTGTATGTGTGTGTTAGCCTATCCATAACTACCCTATTAGTGCTAAGGATTTCAAACTCATTTTGGTGCGACATATTCCATTTTTCAACCCAACCAGGGTAGCCAAAAAGGACATCGATGGTGACATATAGGCTTATGTACTTGATGGGGAAAGGAACCTACATGTAGCAATTGTAAATCGGTAAAGGAGGGTGATAAAATCTCTATAAAAGGAGCCCTCCTCTCCCTTGTTCAATATCTCTTCCACCATTGAGTGTCATGTTGCTATAGCTCTAGTCTCTTCAAGCCTCTTCCATGAGCCTTGTTTCTCCCTCTTGTAGATATCCTCTTATGTAGACTCTTGAGTCCATATCTCTCTAGTTCATTCTCTTTCTATGAGTAGTCTTGGAGTTCCTGCTCCCTCTTGTATGTATGAAACCTCTTCTTCTCCCTTGTATTTGTAGTATTTTGTGTTGCTTTTGAGTGGAGTGTCACTCTATTAGTAATGAAGGTCACTTCACGTTCTCTCTCCAGAGTGTCTCTCCCCTTTTTTCATTGCTCTCTCTTCCAAAGTTTTCAAAAGTGTTGTCTATTCGGTCGCCCTCATTGCGCATACATGGTTTATCCATTTCCCAAGCCACAAAGGGAGATCTTACTTCCCTCCTAGGTGACCTCTATGGGAATTGGATCATTGATGAAGTTTGAGCATGGAGGGAGTATTCTCCTAAATCGGCATCCGTAGAAGGAGTAGGTGTTTTTCATGACTGTTTGACCCCCTGTCAATAATTTGCTTATAACTATCTACTCATTTGACGAAACTTATATCAACGCAAAGCTCTCTTTAAGAGACATCACCGTATTTTTTAGTTTCTGTCTCAAGTGTGAAATCCAAAAGTTATAAGTCTTTGTGTGACTGTTATTTTTCAAATAGTTTTTACCCCCTTCTAGTAAAATGCCCATAACTCACTACTACAAAACTAGGTGGAAATGCAGCCCAAAATTGACATTTCTACATTATTAAATGGCACTTTCTTGTCACCATTTCCACATGTGCCATTTTTTTGGAAATGGCAACCAAAAGTGCCATATATTTTTTCCATTTCTATGTCCATAATGGCAACCAAAAGTGCCATATATTTTGCCATTTCTACGTATGAAATGGCGATAAAACTACCATATAGTTTTGCCATTTCCACATACAAAATGGCAACCAAGAGTGCCATATATTTCAACCATTTTTGTGTCTAAAATGGCAACCGTAAGTGCTATATATTTTGCCATTTTTACGTATTAAATGGCAACTAAAAGTGCCATGTAGTTTTGCCATTTCCACATGCAAAATGGCAACCAAAAGTTCCATATATTTTTTCCATTTTATCTCTTAAATGGCAACCAAAAGTGCCATATATTTTGCCATTTTTATGTTTGAAATGGCAACTAAAAGTGCCATATAGTATTGCCATTTCCACATGCAAAATGGCAACCAAAATGTCTGAAATGGCAACCAAAAGTGCCATATATTTTGCCATTTTTATGTATGAAATGGCAACCAAAAGTGCCATATAGTATTGCCACTTCCATGCAGAAATGGCAATTAAAAGTGCCATATATTTTTGCCATTTTGATGTCTGAAATGGCAACCAAAAGTGCCATATATTCTACCATTTTTACATATGAAATGGCAGCTAAAAGTGCCATATAGTTTTGCCATTTCCACAATTGAAATGGCAACCAAAAGTACCATATATTTTTGCCATTTTTAATGCATGAAATGGTGCTACAATCATAGACCAACTGTGAAAGAAATGGCAAAAGGTGACATAAAAATTGTCACTTATTATATTCAAAATGGCAAAAGATGACTTAAAATTTGCAAGATTTCATGTTGAAAATGGAAATAAAGTGACATACAAAATGCCGGTTATTATGTTACAAATGAAAAGAAATGGAATCACAATTGCCATTTCTTCTTTTATAAATAATAGCATTCAAAATGGGCAAAAACATTTAACTTCTACTAGCTTTTAAAATGGGCTAAAAAGTTACATGGCATTGGAATCTTAAATGACTAAAATTTTACATTTGATACTTGGTATACATGAATAAAATTTATTGTCTAAGTGTGAAAGATTAATCAAAAGTCTTAAGTGCATCAGTACTCATATTACACAGTGTGAAGAAGTCATCTAAAATTCTAAGGATAACTTTTACCTTTTATAACACACACATTTTACTTGATAACAAATATTATTCGATAGTTGATTGAGAAATAAATAATTCAATTTTTGCATAAGAAAATAGAATATAAAATTATAAAGGCATTACACAAAGATTTTTCCAAGCAACATTCAAGCCTACAGCTTGACCCAATGTCTGAATCTCATCATTTGCTTTGAATATACAAGCATCCTTAATGATTGCATCATTAACTCGTACTGCTACATAACCAACTCCTATTGGTATAATATGAACTCTAAATGAAGGATCTAAACTAATTATTGTCCCTATTCCAACTATGTCTTTTGAGTCCTAATGTAAGATCCTTACTCATTGTCCCCTTTGAAAAGCATCAACCTACAAAGATACATTCAAGAGATCATTAGTAGAATATTTATTTAAAATATCCTTATGAAAATATCCAAAAATGTTATGGTCATTGCCATACTAATTAAGAAAAAGAAATAAATTTAACTTACTTCGAAAACATGTATGTCATTTGTTTGTGATGCTATCTTTTCTACTCCAATTGTTGATTGATGAACCTTTTTAAAATAAAGTAAATATGATACTTAATAATGCTTCATGTGAATGCTTTCTACTCTACTCAAAGATCCATAAACCTTTTCAAAAAAATATCTACAATACATGCATGCATGCATGTGTGTGTGTGTGTGTGTGTGTGTGTGTCGGTGTGAGCATGAATTATCTTTTTTATGAAAATTATCATGAAGTAGGCATGAAATTTACCAAAGGTAGAGCAAAAATGCTTTTCCTCAAATCATTAAGTTGTTCTTGCAAGGCATCCATAGCCTTATCCTTGTCATGAATCTTTCTTTTCAACTCAGCAGTCTTCTCATGTATCACTTGGTTTAAATCACTGATTGCAAATTTTGTTTTGCCACAAGTAATCTTTTTAGTAGGTACAACCAGTCTTGGACTAGAAATGTTATTATCCCCATTGTCATTTGGATTAGGATCCTACACAATAAAAAACATGAAATATTTCAAATTGATATTATATTTCATTTATTAATAATTTTTATTCATAAAACAAAGAGAACATGAAGTACCTCTAATGAAACAACACCATTGGTCTCTTTAGACAATGCATAGTCAGATAGTATTGCTCTTCCTTTCATCCCATATCCTTTGGAGGTATGAGCTTCTAAAAACACCTCTCGATATGAAGGAGACCTTTGAAGTTTAGAGATCTACATGTTTGTTCACTCTGAATGCTTTTGAGACTTTAGTTTTCTAGCATTTGTCACTAATATTACATTCATATCGAGCCCACAAATACAATTAAATATACACAAAAGTATTCATCAATATAAAAGAAAATTTAAAGACTAAACATTTAAAAGTAAGACCATCGAAAGATATCAAGAAAAAGTCAAGCCTTACATCAACATATCTTCTCACTGCCTCCTTTTGAATGATTAGTACAACTTCAACTGATTGCAATGAGAGATCCATATGCCTACGAACGGCTTGAGTTATTGTCTGAGCATATGAATCTTTGTGTATTCCACAAGGAACTTGTTCCTCATTTACATCCACCTTAATACAATGTCCCATCTCAATAAATTTTTCTTTCTTGGCCTCTCTACATGCCCTTCTAAGATATCTTTCTCTTTCTATGATTGCATCATCCTTTAATATTCTTCCTTTTTTGGTTATCGATGATGTAACTTCTTCATCATGAACATTATTTGGAAATTTTTCTAGAAAAAAGTTATAGCAAAAATAAGAAAAATAAGTCACACAAAATGTCAAGATATTGAAATCAATCAAAATCAATCCAAATAATAATACAAATAAAGAAAGTATGGAATGTTAAATATCTAATATATCATTATTCTTTGAATTATTAAGTTGATGTTGACAATGATAGCCTTCCATGATATGCCATTGGTCATTTTCATATCCTGATGATGATGATGAGTGGGCTATCAAAGAAGAAAGTGTCTCTTTATCTTGATTAAATCTAGATCCTCTTCTAGTTCTCTTACAATATTTTCCTAAATTTTTTGGTATCCTTTCAGCCCAAACATTTGCCAAATGGCGAGCAATATTATCCATGACTATAGTATCTATTCATTTAATTAAAAGTTATTTATTAAGCATACATCTCTCTCTCTCTCTCTCTCTCTCTCTCTCTCTCTCCATATGCACACACATATAGATGAATTCTATATGATGCAACTTTGAAAAGTTTTAGAACATTCTCAACTAACATAATTGATTGATCCTAATTAATAATGTTATCATTATCACTATTATCTTCAATATTCAACAATTCTATACAATATTCTCCTAAATTTTCAAGTATCATTTCAAGCCAAACATTAGTCAAATACAAGGCAAGATCATCCATGGACAAAATCTTCCTCTCTCTCTCTCTCTCTCTCTCTCTCTCTCTCTCTCTCTCTCTCTCTCTCTAATTGTAACAAGATTTAAAGAAATCACCCAAGTGACATGATTGCTTAATCCTCATCGATTACATCATCATCATCACCATCATCTCCAATATTCACCAAGTCAGCTAAAATTGGTTCCTCTCCCTCTCTAGGTCCATCATAAGTATCTAATATATCATGTGGAAATGATGATGGGCATGAGAAATCTCTAGACGTAGAGAAATCAACAATGAAATCGCTATCTGCCCCTGCTCTTGGAATGTGATCAAGCACAACACTCCAATTTTGCTCCTTTGGGTTAGGCACATAAAAAACTTGTTGTACATATGCAGCCATGACAAAGGGTTAGTCATCAACATTTGAAGAGCTCATTTTCCTTGTTGTGTTGACTAGTTCGAATCCATACTTATCTATTTTCATTGTAGCATTCTTTCCTTTGGTACCGGATTTGAACCAATCACAGTACAATAAGATGGTTTGTGAAAGACCCAAAATCCAATTAAAGTATCTTCTCAACCTTTCCAAAAAAATGAATAAAGCTTCGTGTTGGATTTTGATCTTTGATACTACTTTGGCTTAGCATATTGAAATATGTTGAAACTCCACAATTTTCTGTTTTTTTCCCAATATCTCCATCTTTTGTCCATAGATGGTATCCATTGACACACATTTGTTGGTGAGAAACTGCCTTATGACTAGGCCCTTCTGCCAAATCAAGAAGTGTAAAATAGTCATCACCTTCAAAGCTTCCACTTTGAACTAAGTTGGTGACCTATAGGAAGAACATAAATAAAGTTAGAACTATCTTTAGTCCAACAAATCTTCATGTGGATGGAAATCAAGGGTATTGTTACTCACCTTTTGTTTCAACCACACTGGAAAAGTTCCCAACTATTTCATTCTTTCATTATGAGAGACCTTCTTTCTTGAATGTTGAAACATCACTTCAGCCTCCTCTTCAAATATCCTATTAGAATATCATAATAAAAAGAATGTAATTGCATAATATTTTAAAGAACATGATTGGATGTTCAAGTTGGTTAAAGCAATTACCTTTTCCATTTCATGATGATTTCGCTATTTCCCAAGACACAAAGATGGGCTTGATGTCTTGTCAAGTCATCAAGTATAATCTCCACTCCATTCCCTTTCAACTCCTCATTGTAAAAAGTTTCATGCTCCTCTAAATCCCATACTCTTCTGCATGATCCATCAAACTTGTTGATATACTCTAAGAAGAATCCCATAGCTTCTATGATTGCATATCCCTCAGCCATACTTCCTTCTAGCCTTGCCTTATTTTTCACATATTGTTTCAAAGTCCTCATATTTCTCTCAAAAGGATACATCCATTTGATACTAATAGGTCCACAAACTCTCAATTCCTCAACTACATGAATGAGTAAGTGTGTCATAATGTCAAAGAAGGAAGGAGCAAATACTTTTTCCATTAAACATAAAACATACATGGCTTCTTCATACATTGCATCCCATTGTGTCATGTCCAAAGCTCTTACAGATGTTCTATGAAACACAAGACTTAGTCTCATAATAGTGGACTGAACAGAATCAGTCAAAGAATGTCTTATTGCTAGTGGTAGTATCTACTGAAGGAAAATATGATAATCATGTGTTTTCATTCCTTGTAGCTTTTTTCTAAGAACATGCTTTTGCAAAGATGCTGAGTACCACAAATGCAAAAAAATCATCCTCTTCCGTCTTTGTAAATCTATATGACGCAGCTGGCATTTTGAACTTGTCATTTCTTCCATGGACTACTTGAGGCCATAATTCTGGTCATATTTTCATATCCTTCATGTCTAGATGAACTCTTCTGAATCTTTATTTGATTCTTGTAAGAGTGTCTTTTAAACATTTTTAGCAATATTTTTCTCCACATGCATCACATCAAGAGTGTTATGAATAAGAAGGTGCTACATGGAAAAGAATACAATATTAAAAATTTCATGTAGAAGCATGAGTGCTTACCTCCCAATATGGCAATGTATAAAATATTGACCATCCTTTCCACCTAGTCAATAACCCCGGATCTTCTTTAGGCCTCCTATTACTTTTTGATAGCCACTTCTCCCTTTGTCTGCAAAATTATTTTATTTCTTTGATAGATATATAGGATGCTCTCTATATTCAGTGGTGCCATTTAATGCAATTCTTAAACTTTTGAATCTATGGTCCATTGGAAGAAAGTGCCTATGGCCTATATATTCCATCTTCTTAAGGCATGATGAGTACATATAGGACAAGCATTGTATCCCTTTGTGTAGCAACCAAAAGTAAGCCCATAAGCTGGAAAGTCATGGATGGTCCATAGCAAGATTCCCCTCAAAGTGAATATTGTTCTTCTTATATCAGATTCACTTGCATCATATGCATTTACTCCAATCCATAAGACTTGAAGCTCATCAATGAGAACCTAGAACATAAAACTTGAAATATTATTTTTCATGCAATTTTACAACTAAAGCAAAATACTACATACATCTATACCACTTGTGAAATTTTTTGATGCTGATATGCATAAAGATTGCATTACCTACAAGTACACATTAATTTTTTCTGAAGGAACTTGTTTTGGACCTAGTATTAAAAGTGAGAGCTTCAAAAAGAACTTCTTGGTTTCCAACCATGGTGGTAGATTGTAGTTCACAATCAACACAGGCCGTGTGCTCCACACACTATGTAGATCTGAAAATGGATTCACACCATCAATTGCAAGGGCTAATCGTACATTTCTTATCTCTCTTGCAAATTCTAGCCATGTACTATCCACATGCTTCCATGCTAATGAATCCACTGGATGCCTACATAAACCATCTTGACTTCTTGCACCAACATGCCATTTCATGTTTTTGGCAATAAGAGGACATCTGTTAAAATTTTTCAACATTAGAGCATAAAAATGCATGTCAGCATGTAATAGCATAAGGTCAAATATAAGATCCACAATTTACATACTTGTATTATCTAAGAAGTCATGGAATCAAAGGAAAGTGCCGTAATATTTTTTGAGGAACCTTTGACTTGCCACTTAACTTTCATCGACTTTCATTGCACTTGGGACACACTTCCAAACTTGCATACTCCCCACGATATAAAATGCAATCGTTGACACAAGCATGGATATTATCATATTGTAAGCCCAACTCGTGAATTTTACTTTTGGCCTCATATGATGATGAAGGAAGATAATTATTCCATGGAAGAATCTTATCTTTTAGAAGATAAAGGAGCTCACTAAAGCTAGTTTGTGACCATCCATGCATCACCTTCAAATTGTAGAGTAAAAGAGTAGTTAACAATGAGCTCACTTTGCATTCATCAAAAAGTGGTTTCTTTGCCTTGCGCATTAAATCTTCAAATTTGGATGTGACGGCAGGGAACAAGAATGCTCATATTCGCATGTGGATGCTATGTATATGAAGGAAACAAGTGCAATAGACACCGATATCTGTATACCACACTGTCGGATCAGCACCAAATTTTGCAAGGGAATTAAAACAATTTTTTTTAATGTCTTGCAAAGTGTAAGGTGCATTGGATGCCGGATGTGACACTAGGGAACAAGAATGCCCATATTTACATGTGGATGCTATGTATGTAAAGGAAAAATGCATAATGGACATCTGCACCCGTATATCCCACCATTGGAGCAGATCCAAACTTTCCAAGGGCCTTAAAAAAATTGGTTTTAATTTCCTTCCAAAGTATCACATGGATCGAATGCCGTATTGCCACTAGGGAGCAAGAATGCACATATTCGCACGTGGATGCTCCTCGATATGAAGCAAAAATGTGCAACGGACATCGAGATCCATATACCTCACAATCGGATCAGCACCAAACTTTGCAAGGGCTTTAAAACAAGTTTTTAAAATTTCCTTGCAAAGTGTAAGGTGCATTGGATGCCGAGTGTGACATCGGGGAACAAGAATGCCCATATTTGCATGTGGATGCTATGTATGTGAAGGAAAAATGCACAATGGACATCCGTGTCCGTATATCCCACCATCAGATCAGCAACAAACTTTACAAGGGTCTTGAAAATTTTGATTTTAATGTCCTTCCAAAGTATCAGGTGGATTGGATGCCGTATGTGACACCATGGAACAAGAATGCACATTTTCGCATGTGGATGCTACGCGATATGAAGGAAAAATGTGCAACGGACACCGACATCTGTATATTCCACCATCGGATTAGCACCAAAATTTGCAAGGGTATTAAAAAAAGTTGTTTTAATGCCCTTGCAAAGTGTAAGGTGCGTTGGATGCCGAATGTGCCACCGGGGAACAAGAATGCTCATATTCGCATGTGGATGCTATGTATATGAAGGAAACAAGAGCAACGGACACCGACATCTGTATACCACACCATCATTAGCAACAAACTTTGCAAGGGTCTTAATAACAAGTTGTTTTAATGTCCTTGCAAAGTGTAAGGTGCATTGGATGTCAGATGTGACACCAGCGGATTAGAATGCCCATATTTGCATGTGGATGCTATGTATGTGAAGGAAAAATGCACAATGGACATCCGCATCCATATATCCCACCATCGGATCAGCTCCAAACTTTGCAAGGGTCTTTTTTTTTTAATTTTTCATGGCTAGAAGCACACCGATGCATGTATTTCAATGCTCATGCATGATGTATGGTGAACAACTAGGAAATATCCATTCCAAGCCATGCGATTGACATATCCATTCCAAGCCATGCAATTGACATTAGATGGGCATGATACTTTGCATAGGCATTGAAATTGCCTTGTTTAAGGCTTGTGCAAAGTATCACTCCTAAAAAATACTATTTTTATGGTTAGAAGCACACCAATGCATGCTTTTCAATGCTCATGCATGATGCATGCTGAAAAACTAGGAAATATCCATTCCAAGCCATGAAAATGACATGAGATGGTCATGATACTTTGTACAGGCCATGAAATCACCTATTTTAAGGCTTTTACAAAGTTTCATGTCCATAAAATACCATTTTCATGAAGAAATAGTATATCATGACTTGCATGATGGTTTCCAATGGATATGATTGGAACAAAGGTTTCAACTACAACCATTATGTTGCTTATTTTGAAGATGCCATAGTTATGGTTTCAACATCTTTCATGATGTATGAAATGAACTTGTATTTAATTGACTATACTTTGCCATACAATCATGACCTCCTCTTGTACAAGGGTAGACACTGCCCTTGCATGACAAGTGGTAAGACCCTCTTTAGTCCATATGATTCACAAAATGTTTTTAAGGCTTGGACACTTGAAGAAGGTAAACGACTACAAGGATCTTGTATTGCAGAATGTGGACAAGACGCATTAAAGAGTGTGGAGTAGGACAAAGAGCAAAAGAGTTACATTAATATTGATATGCTTGTTCTCTTGGAAACTATGAAGAAAAGGATAACTTCACCAACATTGAAGAAATAAAAAGGTGCTCTATCACGGAGGATTTCATCTAGGGGAGCATTGTTGAGAGTTGTGGTGCCATGAGCACTTGTAGAGCAAAGGTATGAGCAAAGGGTAAGCTGCCACATGGCATGGAGGAGATATCCCACATGTGAACAAGCAAATGGATGTAAGTACCCTCACCTATAAAAGGGAGGTTCATTTGAAGGAATATCAATCAAGCACTTTGCACTATCTCAAGATTCTCTTTATGAGTCCAAGCTAATCTATCTTGGAACCTAATTGACTTGAGATACATGTCATGAGCACTCTCTTCATCATGTTTCCACACAGGTTTCATCCACCTTAGAGCGCTCCATAGATCCTGAGGCACACATGTTTTGTCATGGTATCAGAGCATAGGTTTAGCTCTCCTAGTTTAGCTCATTAGTAGTTCACTAGGATTGCTTCCATTCCTAGATTAGTTGTAGGCATGTCTTAGGAGCTCATGTTTTTCTCCTAGGTTAGTTTTAGTTTTAGATTGAGAACATATTTCCGTTCATGTGAGAGAGAGAGAGATATGCTCCTTCATTTCTTTGATAGAATTATGATTGAGAGAGCATCTATATTCTCCTTATTGCAAGAGAGAGTGAGATAGGGAACGTTTTCAAAGGTTTTGTAAGAGAAACAGAGAGCATAAATGCAACATAGGAAACTGTGCAACTATATGCAAGAGAAAGGCCTCCCAAACCAGGCGACTCTAGCACCACGGCCCATTTACCTTCTACCTGTAATACCTCTGAAGCTCTCGTGGCATGCATCTTCACAGATAAGGACTTAACACCGTCAATTGCAGCAACTTCAGCAACCTTAGCTGCATCAGCCTCCCGCAAAGCACTCTGTAACTGGCTTTCTACATCTTGCAAGCCACTCCTACAAGCTCCTGCTTGACTGTTCACATCTAGTCTGCTCCAACTAGTCTGTTCCATAAGCCACAGCCCACAACACCCGCAATTGCTTGCTGACTGCTCATATAGCTAGAGGCGTTGCATGTTGAGCAGGGAGCTAGGGCTAACAATTAACTTCTTCCAGCAAGGGCCCTTCCATAGCGTGCTACTGACCGACCATCCTCAACGCTCTCCAACAGCCAAAGAAGCGCCTCTAAGTGACCTCCAACAAGCAGTGTGCCACAGCTCATACCAGCAGAGCCTACGACCTCGCAGGGGAGCTGCTCACTCAGTTACTCAGGCTCCTTGTCGCCCACAAGGCACTCCATGCAACACCTCCAATGGGAAAGGCGGCTCAAGCGCAGCTTCCTCCAAAGGTAGCCTTCAGCCACAACGTTCCAAAGTGAGACACAGATGCTCAGTCGATGCGAGACAGCTTCCAAGGCAGCTCAGCCTAGCTCAACGTCCACAATGACCAACTACAGCCTCCTCATAGCAATCTCCTGCAGCAAGTGCAACGGCTAGAGCTGAGGCAGCATCGGGAAGGCTCTCTGCATCGGACTGCTCCAAAAGCCAACGCCTTCATCGAACAAGCATCAAACTCCTCGCTCCATTGAAGGCTCCCTACGATAGCTTCAATCACGCCCGACGACGGCCTCAACGATAGCTTCAACCACACAGAGCAGGGGTGTAGAACGACTCCGTCCTCGCCTCCACTATGAAGAAGCCAGCCAGCTTCTCTCTCTAAACCTCCTTCTGCCACGTGGCAGATAAGGTGATCAAATTAACTATGGTTAGGTTCAGCTACTTGGATTAGTTGAACTATGGTAAAGTTTGTGTAAACCTTGGGTGTAACCAAGTTGGGTTCAAAGGTCACCACAGTGCCTTCTAAGCACACAGCCTCTTGTTAAGCACAGTATGGAATTCAGCATGTGAATCCCTGTGCCACATCATCAAAGGCCCCTCTTCTTCACAAAAGCTTCAACAAGCCATAACTTGCAATCTAGAAAGAATTTGCACACGCTCCAAAAAGGAAAAGTGATCGTCTTTTCAAGCTCTACGCGCCTGTTAAGTCAAAATCATTGTATGCAATTAGACACTGCCAATATTGAAAGAAATCAATTGGTAAGACCTTTGGAACAAATGGAAAAGCAAAGCATGAATGCACAAAGCAAGCCGAAAGCACAAGTGCATGAGATGACCATAGCAGAAAGCATGGCATCCACACATAAAGCATCAAGGCATATGGTAGAACAAAGCATCATGCAGGTAGCTACACCAAGCAAAGAAGCAAACGAGTCGTCATCAAGCCATGAGCCAAAAGGTGACATCAATGGAATGTATTGAAAAGCAAAAACCTTGCCAACCTTGCCTATATTTTGTAAATCAAGCCTGACCACCTGAGAGTAGCTATGAAAGCACCCAGGGGAGGTATTGACATGTAAAAGCCACACTTGTCCACCTTAAGTAGCAATGTATGCACTAAGGGGAGGTGATGGATTTGTAACTCACATCTGACCACCTTGCAGTAGCCAAAAGAATCATGGCACCAAGGGGAGGTGTTGAGAGTTGTGGTGCCATGAGCACTTGTAGAGCAAAGGTATGAGCAAAGGGTAAGCTGCCACATGGCATGGAGGAGATATCCCACATGTGAGCAAGCAAATGGATGTAAGTACCCTCACCTATAAAAGGGAGGTTCATTTGAAGGAATATCAATCAAGCACTTTGCACTATCTCAAGATTCTCTTTATGAGTCCAAGCTAATCTATCTTGGAACCTAATTGACTTGAGATACATGTCATGAGCACTCTCTTCATCATGTTTCCACACAGGTTTCATCCACCTTAGAGCGCTCCATAGATCCTGAGGCACACATGTTTTGTCAAGCATTGACCCTATCACCTAGTTTTATGTTGTGTGATTGAGTTAATAAGGTGCTTTGCCATGGATAGTCCATCCTAAAATGATATGTTATTTCCATTTTATGTTTTCCTCTGCTTTGAGTCATACCTATGGTGATTCCCAAAGACACATATTCCAAGTGGACTCTCTTGTTGTAAACTGAGGTAAACAGATTTGGAGTGAGGCCATGGGTGGAGCTAGGGCATCCACATGTGCCTACTGCCAATGCAACTGGAGTGAGACATGAAGGGCTACTACTAGGGTACAAGGTCATCAATTTAAGGGGGTTTTGGATAAATTGATGTTTAGGGGACACACTTATGGACATGGTCATGTGGTGTGTGTGTGCTAGTGTGCTAGTGCTTGTGTAGGACATGGTGTGAGTGCTAGTGAGCACCATGGTAGGTGTGTCAGGTGACTCAGTTAAGTGTCACCTATGTTGGTATGATTGAGATAAGTTAGGGACTTGGTGGCTAGTTTGATGGAGGACTTGGGGGTGTTACTAATGGAGACAATCAGGGAGATAATCATCGATCTGGAGCCACCTACTCAGGGGCATTCCACTATATGTAACTCTACTCATGAATGAAATCATACTTGCTATTGCTCTCGTTTGCTCACTTGCTCTTGCTCATTCTCCATTTCTAAAACTCTTCTTGAGAGGAGGTGTTAGATCTGCCTCAACATAGCCTTGCTACTGCCTCCTTTATCCTTGAGCTTTTCCTCTCCCAACAAGAGGTGACTCAATGTCCTTATCCTTCTATCAGGCCCTTTCCTTCATACCCTTTCTGCCAATTGGTGAGTCAAACTCATCGTGAGGCTACCTTCCTTGATTGGATTTTTTAGAATATGTACACTTTGTTGACATTTTCTTTCCAAGAGCATGGCCAAGTACCTCTTATTGTACTGTGTTAATAAATCTTTCATCAAACTTAATGGTTTTATCAAGTTTTGTCATATGTTATCAAAACTTGATGATCTTATCAAGTTCTATCATAAGTTTGATAACATCATCGAGTTGGGTCTTGCTTTCCCTGAATTGTTACAAAAAATTGTTGAGATACGGTGCCATGAGCACATAGATTAAAGGCTAATGTATGGTATAGGAAAGAATCAAAGTAGCCACCTTAGGAAGTGGACTACATGATGTGGAGATGTGGATTGAGGATATACACAAGGAGAGATGTGGACCAGAGGATCCAACAGATGTTGACTATTCAAAGGGCACTCTCTATAAGAGGCCTATCATGTATTGTTGAACACACATTGCAATAGAGGAATGCACATTCACTCAAGATTTTGTTTATGAGTCCAAGCCAATCTCTACCTTGGTCAATCATTAAATAAACCCAAGTATGGTCAACTCAACCCACACTAAACCATGGTTAGATTTAAGTTTAGGGTTAGTTAAGTGCCACCTAAGCACATAGCCCCTGCCAAGCACAATTTGTATTCAGCATATGAACTCCTGTGCCACATCATCAAGGCCCCCTCTTCTTCACACAAAATTTTGACAAGGCGTAACTTGCAATCCAGGAGGAATTTACACATGCTCCAAAAAGGAAAAGTGATTGTCCATTCAAGCTCTACATGCTTGTTAGATCAGAGTCATTGTTAGCAATTAGACACTGCCAATTTTTTAAAGAAATCAATTAGTAAGACCTTTGCAACAACAAATGACAAATCAACGCATGAACACAAAAAACATGCCAAAAGCACAAGTGCATGAGATTACCATAGCATAGAACATGGCATCCACACATAAAGCATTAAGGCACATGGAAGAACAAAGCATCATGCATCAAGCTACATCAAGTGAAGAAACGAACGCCATCGACATGAAGCATTAAAAAGCAAAATCCTTGCCACCTTCAACCCACACGTTTGTAAATCAAGCGTGACCACCTGAGAGTAGCACCTGAGAGTAGCTATGAAAGCACCCAGGGGAGGTATTGACATGTATAAACTCACATCTGACCACCTTGTGGTAGCCAATGGATCATGGCACCAAGGGGAGGTGTTGAGATATGGTGCCATGAGCACATAGATTAAAGGCTAAGGTATGGTATAGGAAAGAATCAAAGTAGCCACCCTAGGATGTGGACTACATGATGTGGAGATGTGGATTGAGGATATCCACAAGGAGAGATGTGGACCAAAGAATCCAACAGATGTTGACTAATCAAAGGGCACTCTCTATAAGAGGCCTATCATGTATTGTTGAACACACATTGCAATAGAGGAATGCCCATTCACTCAAGATTTTGTTTATGAGTCCAAGCTAATCTATCTTGGAACCTAATTGACTTGAGGTACATGTCATGAGCATTCTCTTCATCATGTCTCCACACAGGTCCCATCCACCTTAGAGTGCTCCATAGATCCTGAGGAAAACATGTTTTAACAAAAACTTGATGGCTTCTTTTTGGGGTCATTACCTTCTACAAAATTCCTTGTAGAAGGAAATTCCATCTAGCCAACACATATGCCCTACAAGAACCAAGCAATAATCCTAGCATAAATATAGCTCTAATTACTTTTCAAAAAGTAATATTTTGATTCCATATTTTCATAGAAATACGTACCCAGCCATTCTCTTCCTTTTGAAGTGTTGAGCTCTAAACTACAATTCACTCCTCAAATTTGCTCTAAAATATTGTCTCTAGCTTGGTATGAGTAAGAGCACAGATAAACATTGCAAATGGGGAATGTGCTTGTGGGGCCTCTATTACATGCTCTATGTATTTGAATTTTTTTTATTTTTGTTTTTAACTTTTGGATTCCCAAGCTTCTACAATTAGGGTTTAGGTTAGGACGTCCCAAACAATGCATTGCTTAATTTTTTCGTTTTTGAAATTTTGGATTCCAGGGCTTCTAAAATAAGGGTTTAGGGTTAGGACATACCAAACAATGATCCTTCACTCTCTTGCACATTAAGTTATGTGCATTTTCCTCCATTCTTTCATTCTCCTCATTTCTCAAGAACAAATGACTAGGAGCATTACTTCTCTTCCATCCTACCATTCTAGTTCTCCATCAACCTCAACTCAAAAGGATGGGTCTTCACTAGACACATATATTGAGTCTTCTTCACCACAAAATGTGGTGATCCATGTCCAATCCAACTTCTTGGCACTTGATGTGGAATCCCCTGTGCATAGGGCAAGTAACAATGATCATCGTTTTTAGCAAGAGTCATCATTGGAATCATATATTGAGTCTCCCTGCTCTATGGAAAATAAGAACAAGGGTGTTTACTCTTATAGTCATCATTGGAATCATATGTTGAATCATTGGAGCCACAACCACTCAAGGATATTGACTTCCCTCTTGAGAGGCCTCCATTCATCTGGCAATGTGGAGGTCATGTCTAGGAATCCACCACCAGCTAGTGAAACATGTCAACGGAGCACAAGGGCAACTTTGGATAGCAATGATGATCACATGGTTGTACATCAAGAAGTGCCTCTATATATCAATAGAAGACATTCCAACTATAATACTGCAACTCAACTCTCTGAGACATCTAAGGTATATTGTTGCCATAATGGTTGATTGAGACATCTAGGAGCTGGGAAGATCAAGTCCATTAGATCTGACTATCTCAGTCTTAATTGTGAAGAGCAAGATGCTTATCTATGTTGATTGATCATGCGAACTACCGAAGATGTGTTTGAATACTACCTTGACCATATATCAATTTGTAGAGGAGCATTCAAGCATGCACTCACTCTTAGAAATGATAGATGCCAATGGATTCAATCTAGGTCTTTGAAGGATGGTCTATGGAGCAATTGCCATTATGGAAAGTTGATTGGACCTTGTGGAAGGTTTATTGTTTCATGGATGGAAACTTATTTTAAGGAACATGCAGAGATAATGCCAACCACAGAAAAAATACACTTAACTGACAACTACACAAGATTTGAAGTAGCTTTTATCAAAAGTATTTTTGACATATCCAAATGTCCATAATGATGCCAATCTAACAATCACCAGTATTCATCATATAATGACAACATGGGGCCTCTTCCTTTGGTCTTGTATTTGCAATTGGACAACATGGGTAGAGAGAACAAGAATCAAACTTTGCTTACATTTTTGAATATGTTGGTGCAGAAAGGTACCTTCACTAAGGTCAAACTTGGGTTTCTATTGGTTGGTCACACACATGATCAAATTGATTAGATGTTTAGCACATTCTCAAAGAAGCTAGCATGACACGATGCCTTTTGTTTGACAGTAATGATTTCACTTATAGAGCTGAAGCATATACACCACATCCTCATGTGCTATACTTGAAAGACACATTTGATTGTAAAGTTTGTGAATGGTTCAAATTCATCTGACACATGTATTCAATAGCTAAACGATCTAAGCTTTCAGCATCAATTTTGCATAAAGATGAGAGATGGAAAAACATATATGGATGGCAAGCAATACTCTTCATCTCCAACATGGCTACTAGAGAATAGATTGCTATTTCTATCTTTCATTCTTGATTGTATGATTTGTGTTTCTTTGCAAGATCCATTGGAGGTTTTATGAAAAGTACAATGGGCTCAAAGCCTTAAGAGACATTGATTAACATAGATGCCTTCAAGAAAAGAAGGATATCGTTGAAAAGGCCCACACAAATGCAAGGGATGAGGACACAATGGAGGAATGAGTTCTTTGAAGATCAATCCCAAATTCTTTCCAGGTTTCAGCATAATGATGTCACTCTAAATGTTCCTTTCTATTGGCCATCATTTCATGCAACTCCAGTTGGAAAGGTGACAACTTCTCCTCATACACAATTGCAAGGTATGATTAATGTGTACAGCCAAGAGAAATGTATTTGGGTGCACGGAGGCCTCATAAAAGACAAGAGCAACTTATAGAAATGTGGAGTGGAAGTATGCAAGATATAAAGGTGCTCTCCATGGTTGTTACAACACTCAAAGATGAGGATCCTCTTGGCCATTTATTTTGGATTGCAAAGCTGATTGGTTTGATCAAATCCCTTAAAGCACATTGGTTTAAAACCAAGAGTCATGATGCGTACAATGGAAAGTACACCCCTGAAATGGTCACAAATGCTCATGGTAGGGGAAAGTGAAGAGGAGCAAAAAATCAACCACATGTCAATGTGCTTGTTCTTAATGAGGTTGACATTCTTGTTTATGAGTTTCAATTGACCAATGCTAGACATCTTTGCAAGGAGACAATTGGCATCATTAAACAAAAGCTTCCTCAAAGAAATGCATTGATAAAGCTAGACCCCCTTCTAGAGTTACTCGAAGACAATTAGAAGCAACATTAGGATTGCATAGGGATGAGGATAATGGGATTGTTGATAATGCTGAGGAGGATGGATCATCAACTTCATCTCCTAGTGATGATGATGCTGATAGTGAGGAACTTAAGGGTGTTGATACAAATGAGGATGCAATACATAATGATTTGTAAGATCTTTTGTATGATGGGTACCTCCTTCTTTCATTTTCATATGATGTTGTTTTAAAAATTGCAATCATGTTAACTTTTCTTTCTTGTGTGTACATTGGTTTAATGGAGAATGTGCTCAATTTTATGTTTTTCATGCAAATCCAGTCAAGTCAAGAATTCCTACTTCACGCACCTCTTCACTTCCTACTGCTTTCAAATTGAGTGATAGAGATATTCATCACTGGGAAAGAGACATTAAAAAGAAGCTTTTACACCAAGAGACCACACCATACTATCCTCCCTACTTATGATAGTGTGACATGAAGTTGGGGGTAATAAACTTCATGACCTCTTCACTTCCTATTGCTTTCGAATTGAGTGATAGAGATATTCATCACTGGGAAAGAGACATTAAAAAGAAGCTTTTATACTAAGAGACCACACCATATTATCCTCCCGTAGATGAGAATGAAGATGGTAACATCCCAAGTGATGTTGTACTCAAGCATAGGGAGAAGGAAAGGATTAGTGGAGGCCATAATCTCAACAAGCCGGTCTGCGCCAAAGAGAAGAGTGATACATTGTTGAAAGAAGATCTTGCAGCTCAACATGACATGAACTGATATATATTGAGGAGTTTGAAGGGGATGATTGGGTCGGATGGGTCATTTTCGGGGAAACATTGCACCTCCTTCATAGATACCTTTACAATTACCTCAAAACACTCTCACAAATATCCTAAGACACAGAGACCCATAACTTTCAGCAAAGACATGACATCAAATATTCAAATACATATTGAGATGTGCCTTGAAATGGGCTTTGATCTGATGTAAGTTTTGTAAGAAAGAGAGAAGTAGTCAAAAAGATATGGGTAGTTTACTGGATGGGGGTAAAAACTATCTCAAAAATAAAAAGCTTCGCGTTGATATAAGTTTCGTTCGAATCGGACCATTGAGCAAAAAGTTATGAGCAAAATACTGACAGGGGGTCAAACTGTCATGAAAAACACCTACTCCTTCTATTGGTGCCAACTTGGGAGAATCCTACCTCCATGATTAGACTTCATCAACGATCCAAGTCCCTTAGAGGTCGCCTAGGAGGGAAGGAAGAGCTCCCTTTGTGACTTGGGAAATAGATAAACCATGTATGCACAATGACTGGCCGAATAGACAACACTTTGAGCACTTTGGAAGAGAAAACAATGGAAAAAAGAAAGCGACACTCAAGAGAGAGAACTTGAAGTGACCTTCATTACCAATAGAGTGAGACTCCACTCTAATGCAACTCAAAATACTACAAACACAAGGGAGAAGAAGAGGTTTCATATGTACAAGAGGGAGCGGAAGCTCCAAGACTACTCATAGAGAGAGAATGAACTAGAGAGAGATGGACTTAAGAGTCTACATAAGAGAATATCTACAAGAGGGAGAGACGGCTCATGGAAGAGGCTTAAGGAGACTAGAGCTATAGCAACATGAGGCCTAATGGTGGAAGAGATGTTGAACAAGGGAGAGGACGGCTTCTTTTATAGAGATTTTGTCACCCTCCTTCACCCATTTACAACTGATGCCCGTAGATTCCTTTCCCCATCAATCACATAAGCCCGTATGTCACCATCCATGTCCTTTTTGGCTACTCTTGCCATGTGTCCTATCAAAAGATGCTCAAGACTCTTAAAATATTGAGAAAGTCAAGAGTCTCCCCACATGGAGTCCATAGGGACCCTCTCTTTTCCATATGTCCACATCCTCCTTATTCCACATAGGAATTCTAGAAGGATTCCTCTTGACTCCAAACTCCTCCACATGCCTTCCACACGCTTGGCATGTGATCTCTCTTATATTATTGGAACACATGGACATGAGCCCACCTCTTTATATGAGTCTCTTCCTATTTTCTAAAAACCCCATAATATCCTATACACAAATAACTCTCACCCCATACCGAGGTATTTATCATTCATACACATGGTATTTACAATGATCCATTCTACTCATCCTCTCAATCCCATACAATATCTTAGAAAATAGAAATAAGTGAGAGCTCCTAGGCTATCACTTGATACTCAAACTCTTATCAAACATAGAAGAAAACAATACCAATGCCAAATAAAAAAATATCAATTTTTGGTGTCACATCTTTCCCCCTCTAGCAAATCCTCTCTAGTGATAGAGAGGGTCTCTTGGCCCTCAATGTGGTTGAGCCTAGAAAAATTTAAGGCGATACTCATTGATGCGTCCGGGTATCACCATGCCATCAACATCCTCAAGCTGATAGGTTCCATTCGTGAACTTCTTTCTGACTCAATATTGTCCCTCCCATCGGCTGATAAACTTTTTGTCTAGCCACTTGTCCAGACAGCTATCAAATCTCATGACCAAATCTCCTTCTACAATATCTTTCTTCTTGCATAATTTGGTGTCAAAACGGGCCTTGCTCCTTTTTTGAGAAGCTTCCAAATTTTGTAAGGCCTATAATCTGCATTCATCCAAGGCTTCTAGCTGTACCAAGTGTTGAGCATAAGCATCCTCCTATCCTTCTTTTCTTGCAACAGCAGTGTAAAGATTATGTATCTCTAATTCAATGGGCAAAATGGCTTCTATTCCATACACTAGTTGGAATGGTGTAAACCCAATAGCTAACTTGTGTGTGGTTCTATAAGCCCATAAAACTTCTACCAAGTGCCTATCCCAATGCCTTTCCTTGGTGTCTACAAGCTTTCCCATTGAATTGCACAACAATCCCTTATTCTTCCTTTGTGTAAATTGCTAGTCAGTCTCTAGAGATGTCTTCTTCATATCCTTGAAAGCTTTTTTAGTCTCTAAAGAAACTAGTGCCATCCCCCAATCAATTATGCCAACTCTACATGCACTATTTGCTATGAAATCTGATAGAATGTTACCAAGATGTAAGTCTCTAAATCCATTGACCCTTATGTAACCTTGCTAATCCAGCAATGAGTGCACGTATAATGTGGTGCACATTTGAACTAAAGTAGTTAATTTGCTCTATTTGCTCCCTTGTTCATACATCTTCCAATGTTCCTTGTGCCCCTGCCTTTGTTTCTATGCCTCTTTTTAGGACTATGTCAACATAGTGCATAGACTTAACTTGCTCATATGGTAAAGTTCTCATGAAGTGCATCAAGCTACCACCGTTAAAATATGGTGTGATGGTCCACAAGGGCTCTTCTGGAGTTGTTGCAATAACATGAACAAGCACAAGATGCCAAATTTGCATTTGTCCCTTCTTCCTTGCCTCTCGTGTACGATTCCCTATGTCACCCTTATATCTCTTTCCAAGATAGCATATATGCTGTAATCATCCTGAAGCACTGTGAGTCGTACTTTGTAGAAAAATCTATATGTGCCGCAATCCATCTTTTCACCAACTTGGATCTCATTTTCAGTTATGTACATCACGAAGGACACATTGCTTATATGACTTGCCCTGATCTGTAGCTTTTGAGAATCACTACCTTGCACTTCTCACATTTTTTCATTAAAAATCCTTGCACTTTCTTCTCCTTTTGCTACTTCCTCTGCCCTGCCGAAAGCAATTGCTAACTTTTTCTCCCAACTTGTAGCTACTATGGTTTTCACATCCGACCTTATAACCTTTCTCTTATTTTTAGCCCAAAAGGAATTCCATAAATGCATCTTTGTCTCGTTAACATCATTTGCAAATGCTGGGTTCCTTGCACATGCTTCATGAAACCAAGCCAAGACATTCCCAATGTTACTCTCTACCCATAGCATAACATCAGTGTCCCATATTGTGATCCCTACAAGGTGATTCCTATTAGGATCCAGTTCTACTTGATGCCTTGTATTTAAAACAACTTTGCTCTTTAGAGCATGCAATCTAGAAGTACTTTCTATGGTCTTCTCCATCTCCTTTGAACTCATGTTATTTATCTCTACAAGAAGCTCATCTCGAAGGATCTGATTGACATACTTCAATTGAGCTTTAGATAACTCAAAATCAATAGCCTTACACTTAGATCTTTCCATTCCTAAACCATATGCAATATCAAAACAAAAGAGCATTCAAAAATAGCTTTAAATCTAAGAAATTGAACAACTTTATCATAGCAACCCAACATACATGAAATTGATATCAACTTATTAAAAAAAGAAGGATCGCATTACATCATGCATACCAAATAATAATGCATATGCATATTCACAACATAAATTTTAAAAAAATAAATAAGCATATATTTCTTCAGGTTGTCAGCCAGATCTAAGAAACTTGAGTCCTAGGTCATGGTGCCCCTTAGCCTTATGCCTTGTGAGCTTAGGAACCAGACACCACTTCCTGAACCAAGCCCTTCTTTCATGTTTAAAATCATAATACTACACTACATAAAGCATGCCAAACCAATTTCAACTTACTCTATACAAAGCACCAATAAATACATTAAAAAAGAAAGAGCACATCACAGACACATCACAAACAATGATGCATATGCATATTCACAACAAAAACTTTTAAAAAGTAAATAAGCATATATTTCTTCAGGTTGTCAATTAGATCTAAGAAACTTGGTCCTAGGTTGTGGTGCTTCTTAGCCCCTTGCCTTGTGAGCGCAGGAACCAAACACCACTTCCTAAACCAAGCCCTTCTTTCATGTTTGAAAGCATAATACTACACTATATAAAGCACGCCAAACCAATTTCAACTTACATTATAGAAAGGACCAATAAATACATTAAAAAAGAAAAAGCACATCACATCATGCATACCAGCAATGCTGCATATGCATATCCACAACATAAACTTTTAAAAAACAAATAAGCATATTTTTCTTCCAGTTGTCAGCTAGATCTAAAAAACTTGGTCCTAGGTCATGGTGCCCCTGAGCGTAGGAATCAGACACCACTTCCTGAACCAAGCCTTTCCAGAACATTGGCAAAGCACATAAGTAGACCACGATATATAAGAGATTGGAGTGCTCTTGAGGACAAATTGCTTAAAGATAATGAAATAAATGTATTTCTTCTCATGTGCGCTCTACCGGGGGAATTGTAAACCATATCAAGAGACTGGAGTGCTCCTGAGGTTGAATTGCTTAGATTACATGCCCTAAGAGGACTACATTTTGTGTGCATTTTACCAAGGGAATCACAGACCTTGTCACAAGAAGTGCGAAACATGAGACATAACATGATAAGACTTGAACAGGGATTATAAGCATTAAACTTCATTGAAGATTCAATTTGTAGTTAGATGACAATTCATGGACAATGTCATAGGCTAACTTTTGCTACTAACTTTTGCTACTTTTCAGACAAAAAATTGCTTAGATTGAGCTTCACTGATAGATTGCCTGGAGTGTAGAAAATTAATGGGAGAGGTTAACAAGCTGCTTTGCCATAAAAATAATTCTATTGGATTCATACAGGTTGATCATCTTCACTGACAGATTGCAAGTTATAGGCTAGACCTATTAGATGATGTATGGGACAAAGTCCTACGAGTTTGGACAGGAATGATTTTGCATCCAGACAATTTGGTCTGTATGGTCAGTAGAGAGTGATAGAGGGAGGTGCCTTACATGGGATGCAATCACCGAATTCAACTTGAGAACTTAAATTGAAATTACATGGGATGAATCACTGAATTCAACTTGAGAGCTTGTTGATCTTGTTTTGTTGGCGTTGTTTTGTTGAGCTAGAGAAGCGAGCAACTAAGATCTTCATTGGCAAACGGTGTGGAGAGTTCTGTAAATCAACAATCATGTATTCAAAGGATACAGTAATGAGGTGATGATAACCATGTCGAGCTATAGAGTACATCTCACCAACCTCTGCTAGATCTTTCTGTTTGTCAATGGTGTGCTCAACCCTAGCATTCACAAACCCCCACTGCAACCATCGATTGTGCAGCAACCGCAGTCGATCTAGGGAAATTCTTTGATACATTTTATGGGATTTTGTATGGCATTTCATGTGGTCCCCCATCAAAGAACCATTTAGTAATGTGAATTGGGAGTACCATGACAATAATTGGAACCCTTTGATTTTTATTACTATATGAATCCCAGTGGGGAGAATTCAAATAATTGACATGATAGTGAGATGAAAATACTTTAGGCCCTTTCCTCCTTTGCATAAATGGATTTAAATGCAAGTTGTTAATGATAACATTTCATAGGTACCCATGGAGGTTTGAACAAATGGCCATTAAGATGGCACCACAATATGTTATGACAATCTTAGACCATTGTTTTTTAAGAAAGAAAATTTTTGCACTATATTGTAGATTGTCCAAGTGAATCATAGGACTGTCCTGAATATGACAAGAGAGTATTTCTTCAACTTCAGGAGTATTTCTTCACACTCACTTTACTCAACACTTCACTTGTTATATTCTGCCATTCTGCTTACTACAAAACACACACACACACACAGCCTTGGGGATCCTTGTGATCAATGGATGTGCATACAGTTTTACACACGTTAATGGGTGTAACTAGCAAAAGTTTTTGATCCATGCAAATATGATTGGCCATGGCAGTCCTTGGAGTTTTTGACCCATGCAAATATGATTGGCCATGGCAGCCCTTGGAGTTAATCATCATGGAGTTGATTGAATTTACCTGTTAAAATTATCTATTAGAAGGAGGGCACGTGTGGGACATTGGACCACCAGGTCCACCCAGTCAGTTGGGATCAATTGGGAAGTGGTGGTCCAAGTAACTCTAAGTTGTGCTACTTGGACCACCACTTCCCAAGAGAATTTATGTCCGGAATCTCTCTGGCTCCCATGCTACAAACTACTTTTGGGAATATCGCAGACTGGGACACCTATTGCCAAAGTTTTATATAATAAATATATATATTTGAAACTTTCGCCATCATATTAAATATGAATTTCTAAAATTAGGTTAGATTTATGCACTTAAGCACCAAAGAAGACTCACTTGGGAGCCTTAGTACTTCAAGGATTTGGAATTGGATCCTAATTCCTCGTTTCTATATAGTAAATTAGTAATGGAAAATTTCAAACCAAAAAGAGAATAGTTTAAGCGGCACATTATCAACAAGAACCAAGAATTCAAGATTCAACAACTGCCGAGTGAGTGGCTCCCATTATCCATACATTCCTATTTACCCATAGAAAAGCATGATTCTATTTCTGAGGTCTGTGCGCATTTCTTCAGGAAGCCTTGAGCTCTAATACGAATCCTGTTTGTTGAACATTCCCAACGGTTGAGTCTTGGGACCTTTGGTGCGTTGAAACATTCCCAAGAATAAGCCCATTAGCAGTGAGCACTTGTAAACGGTAAGATTGTCAAGACTCGAGTCACTTATGAAGAGTTGTGAACTTTTACATGCTCTTTTCAAACTCTACGCCTTACCAGAATGTGAGCTCTAGAATTGATCAACACAGGTGGCCTGGTATTGGCAATGCGAAGGCCTCCTCCATTATAAGCAGGAGCGTGGACCTCAGCGTAGAGAAGGAAATCTCCTTGCGTCGAGTCTCATCTTTTGGAAGGAGTAGAAAAGTAGACAAGTCGATGGAAGTGCGAAATCCGTCTGGATCCATCATCGAAGGAATCAAATCGAGAGTCATTCGACGGATTTACTCGAATTTCGTCGGAGACTCCAAAAGCGATGGAAGAGGTTCGAAAGCTGATGATTCATGTACCTCGAAGGATAATCCAAGGGCAAGAGAATCGCGAAGCTTACGGAATGCGAAAGCTATGGAGGACTATGGATGGAATATGATTGATGTGTGTTTCTACATCGTGATCCATCACTCCTGATCATGCCTTCCAATCCATAGGCCCTTCGACGCCTCAATCTTCTGATCTGTCTCTACCTTCCTCCCAGGCTAGATCATCAATTCAAGCTGCTAATCTTCCTTCTTCGAAAGGCTGGGCAAGCCCCACGAGACCAAGAAGAGCGCAGCAGCCCCGGTAATGTGCTCTCATTTGTCTCTAAATGGTCGCCAAGGCAATCTTGCGCAGGCTGTACTCTTCACTATGGATCAGGGGGACGAGCTAGCTGCAAGAAGAATTCCAAGTGAATCCCTGTCTTACATTGGGGTATTCCCCCATTCACTAGGCACTGCTAAGTATGTAAATGAATATATTTTGACGTATATCCATGATATGAATTTAATTCAATCCATGGAACCAAGTTATGGACTTCCACTTGTCATGTTTCAAGATAGGGATATTTTGTACATATGGTACCATTATGCATATGCTCCATGCCATAAAAGACCCAATATACAAGGGCTACTCAAGTGTCATGTAATCCAATAGTACTCCACATCCCCTTAAGGTCCATATATAAGAGAGACAAAGTCCGGCCCTTTTCAGAGTTGAAAATGCCATAAGAGGCTTATAAGGGCCTAAAATTATTAAAGTAATTTGCATAAACGCAATGCCATAAGAGGCTTATAAGGGCCTAAAATTATTAAAGCAATTTGCGTAAATGCAAAAATGTCCGCAGGTAATCCTCCATCCTCTATCTTCATACCGTATCCCCCTTGGGAAATTTTTAGGCAGTTTCCATTACTATCTAAAAGGGTGTCACATTACCAATTAGTACAAGGAGAATCAAGGGGAGGTGTGTGTGTGTGTGTGTCTCACTGTGACTATTATGTACACTGTACTATGATCATTCCATGTCCTTGTTGAAGATAGAAGCATGAAGACATGTATACCTACTATATGACTTGACGAGGGGTAGGCATAGTGCTAGTGCTGGGTGTACCATAGGCTTAAGTTAGCCAAATATACATTGGATATAAGGCCACACATTGGTCCAGTTAAGGTATTGATTAAGTATTGAATTCAATTTGTACTATCTCGAATATATTGGTGACAATAGTACATTGCATTTACATTTTATGCAATATCAAATCGCTTCATGTTCAAATAATACTCTAGCAAACATTAAATGTTAACACTAGATTGTACTTGATTGCACAAGTCTTCTTTTTTGTGCTTAATTCAATAGATCTAGCCAAATTTTTAAATGTTATATTTAATATGCTAGGCAAAATTTTTCAAATATATTTATTTATTATATAAAACTTTGGCGAATTTTCATGGACTTTATTTATAATATTATAATCTTAAAGCTAAACCTAGATCTTTTTTTAATTTTAGTTTCAAATTGTGGCAAATATACTGAGCTTCTATTTTTATAAAAGCATATAAACTTTCACAAGCCATATAAAACTTTCGCTTATTAACGAAACTAACGTGAAAAAATCATCCTTGAGAGTCACATATTATACATTACATGGTAATCCTCTTTAGGTTTAAATTTTGTGCATTTACCTTGGGTCAGTTTATGCTTCTAATACGATATTGTTCTTTAAATCATATCCTTTATTGTGATTTGTGGAGCAATGGGGTCCTTTGTCCATTTGGAATACTCAAGGCATGGAGAAATCACATGACAGACAAGGCATGAGGGTGGTATCGTTGTGTAAAGCAATGCGCACTACACGAAATGTTCGACTAGTTTTATAGATATTTAGAGGCTAGGACTCTCAAGCGTGACAAGGTAGAGGTCTCAAGTCTCACAAAAGAGGTTCAACATGTCAAGAAGACAAGGAGATGTGCTTCTTGGAAGTCCTCCATAGGGAGTTAAGGAGTTGTATTTTGGTTGCAACATAGTGTCAAACAAGGGAGGCGTTGGGTCCCAAGAGAACGCCAAATATAAAATGTTTGATGAATAAAGTTAACATTATTTCGAGTCAATCGGAGATTCCAAAATGCACAAATTTGTTTGGAAATTGCAGAGTTACATATGATGTGTGACATGGTAGGGAGGAGGGTGGTTTGTTGAAGTGAGAGATCTCAACAATGGAAGCAAAACAAAAGAGGGTGAGACAGAGGGAGAGCCAGAAAAGAGAGCCACACAAGTTTTGGTGGGTGCAGAACACCCTAATCTTATATCTCACCCATATATATGTGTGTTTTTGAGTATTGTACATAACCAAGGTTAAGGCACAATGGCCTTTAACCCCCCCAACCTCCCACTTAAAGACCAATGTGCCTTTAAGGGAGAACAGCCAGTGAGCATACTATCCAATGCCCATCAATACATGACAATACTCAAACCGCTGACTAGGTAGACTCTTCGTCAGCATATCTGTAGGGTTATCATCTGTATGAACCTTAACAAGCTCTATGTGCTTGTCCTCAAGTAGCTCCCTAATGAAATGGTACCTAACCTCAATGTGTTTAGTCTTTGCATGAAAGATCTGATTCCATGCTATAGCTAAATAGCACTCATGGAATCACTAGGCCATGTTGGTACACCTACATGACTCCCCAAATCTCCAAATAGCCAATGCCAATCAAGCCATATAGCCTCCTTGCTACCCTCTGTGGTGGCTGTAACATACTCGGCCTCTGTGGTTGCAACATATTCGACCACCGTGGTAGACAAAGCAACGCACTTCTATGCGCGAGACATCCATGACACTGCACCACCTACAAAGGTGAACACATAACTAGAAGTGGATTTCCTGCTATGCATTGCATAGTCTGAATCTATGTACCCAAGTACATGCATCTCTCCTCTACCAAAGTAGATGCACATCTCCTTGGTACCCTTCATGTACCTCATGATCCACTTAACTGCCTCCCAATGCCTCTAGCTCATAAGTGTTCTTGCTAGCTAATAGCATATATACACATAAAGTGCCAGGAGTATCAGGCTATTATCCTTAGCCCTTTTAGTGTTGAGGCATTGATCAATCTCACTTCTTCTAAAAACCTGGGACCAAATGAAAGCATCAAATGTTTGATACCATTCTATAGGCGCTTGCTTAAGGCCATAGAGACTGTTTTTCAGCTTGCAAACCAAATGTATTTGCCCTTCTCTTCAAAGCCTTTTGGCTCATCCACTGTAATCTCATATGCCTCCATGGCCCTATCCATGTCCATCTTCACCTTCTAGGTTGCTACGCTCGTGCCTCAAGTTCCATGCAACTAGCATTTTGCTTTTTCAAGTGACACCATTTCCTTGTCGTATTTGTTCCTTGCCATATCTAGCTTCTCTTGTCTATCTTACAATAGTGATTTTGCAGATTTTAAATTCTTGGACCTATCATCTTCAATGCTTAGGGTTGGCAACCTTTGGCTGCTCCCATCGTAAGAAATGCCTCCACTGAGAAAATAATCACCTCATTGGGAAGATATAGGGTTTGCTGATTTTTTGTCACTATCTTCCTTCAAATTCTTGCTCACCCACTTTTTCATCTTTTGCTAGAGCTTGTTTTGATATTGAACCAGGGAAATTAAGCTCTCAGCAAAATCTACCCACATGTAAATTTCCTCATGCAGATCCCCATGCAAGAAAGCTATCTTGACATCCATCTGCATAAGCTCCATATCCTCTACTGCCACAAGTCCAAGCACACATCTAAGTGTGTTCATCTTCACAACTAGAGATATCTCATCAAATTCCCCACCCTTCTCTTGCTTGAACCCTTTAGCAACCAAATGGGCCTTGTACTTAGGCACATCATCACCTGTGACCATCCTATAGACCCATTTACATGGCAATGCTTTCTTTCCATGTGGTAAAGAAACCAATGCCAAGTCGTATTGTTCATGAGTGAACGCATCTCTGATTGCATAGCATACTCCCACTTGCGCTGATCCTCATGCATCATAGCCTCTCTATAGCAAGAAGAGTCCCCGCAATCAATAGGCATCACACAGTCTACCCCTGGAACTACCTAGACACTCTAGCTGATCTTATGAGGGGCATTTCATCTTATTGTACTACCTACATATTTTGATTGTGTACCTATGGGAGTACCTAGTGGCACCATTTCTTGAACATTCAGTGCATGGACAACTTGTTGTCTATCAACATATGCAGGTGGATTCACATCTTGGAAAGTGATTCTCCTCATTTCCACATCCCTCGTGGGTGTCTTATGCATCTTCTTCTCATTGAAGAGCACATCATGGCTTAGTATGATCTTCTTTGCTTCTGGATCCCACAAACAATAGCCCATCTCTTCACTTTCACCATAACCCAGAAAGATGCATTTCCAAGACTTAGGTATAGCTTCTTTCAAAGCTCTTTTGGCACATGTGCATATGCCTCACACCCAAATATACACAAATGAGAGTAAGAGGGCTTCTTGCCACTCCATGCCTCTTCGAAAACCACCATCCAAACTCTTACTAGGTGATCTATTGATCACATGCACTGCAATCTTCATTGCCTCATACCAAAAACCACCAGAAAGACTTGCATTGGAAAGCATACATTGCAACCTTTCTTGAATGGTGTGGTTCATCTATTCTGCAACTAGATTTTGCTCTAGAGTACGAGAGCGCTCCCTCTTGATCCCATGTGTATCACAGAATTGCTGAAAGTCATGAGAGAGGAACTCTCCATCATTGCCAGTCTGTAGGGATTTAAGCATTATACATGCTTGATTTTTAGCCAAAGCTATTCATTTTTTAAATACCTAGAACGCATCACCAAGCTATAGCATAAGCCAATACTTTCCTAGTTGCATCCTCAATGACTGTCACATAGTATTCAACCCCACCTAATGACCGTGTAGGCATGGAACCTACATCGAATGCACCGGATCAAGCTTTTTAAGCTCTTTCTTTCCCCTTCTTTTATGGGCTGATTTAGTTTTCTTCTCTTAGAGACAAACAATGCTCACAAAATTCAAAGTTAGAAAAACTCAAATCAATACACAACCCAAATGGCATAAGAGTTTCATTCCATTCTAGCTCATGTGCCCCAATCGGCAATGCCACAAAGTACTTGGCTACTCGGTTATTGCAACAACATGATCAAACACCCTTGATACATTTAAGGAATACAATGTCCCACACTTGGCACCTCTATCCAAAACCATAGAGCCCTTCTAAATTTTTCAACTCTGAAAGCCAAAGGTGGTCTGATAAATAACCAACATCATCCAGCTGACCCGTTGAAATGACACTCTTGGTCATCTCAGGCACATGTCTCACATTTTTCAAAATAAATGCAGACCCATTAAAACTTTATGTCACCTGCTCCCACCATGTCACATGCATAGTTATTTCTAAGATGCAGACAACCTATCTTTCCATTGTCATAAGTGGAGAACCAATCCCTATGGGGAGTAACATGGAATGAAGCACCAGAATCCAAAATCCAATCCTGGGAATATGCATCATCTGAAGTGGTAAGCAACTTTGCAGGTAGAACAGACATGAAGCGAATGTCATTGTCACTATTATCAATGATTGCATTGATATCCTCGATCTTCACTTTTCCTTTGTCCTCCCTTGGGCTCTCTTCCTTCATATTTGCACCCCAATTTGCATTCTTTTTCTTATCCTTTTGCTCTCTTTTCAGCTTGTAGTAATCCTTTTTCATGTGGCCCTTCTTGCCACAATGGTAACACTCAATGTTCTGTGCCCTGGATTTTCTATGAAACTTCCCTCTTTCTTGGGACTTTTCCCGACTGCCCCTTTGCACATTTAAGGCTACATCTTGCTTGTTGCCATCCATAGACTCTCGTCTAATCTCCTCGACCAACAAGCTACCCATGACATCATCAAACTTCAGTACTCCACCAGGTGCAAAGTTACTGAGATAGCTGTACGGAAGGCATCCCATGAGGATGGCAATGAACACAAGAGGAATATTGCCTTAGTCTCTGCATCAAAATTCAACTTCTGAGCCTAAAGCTGGCTGAAAATAATATCGAATTCATTCAAGGGAGAAGAAATGGAGACCCCTTCCTTCATCTGTAGCTCAAACAACCTCTTCATGAGGTAAACTTTATTAGAGGCAGCTTCCTTCTCATAGGTGGCACATAATTTCTTCTACAAATCTTCCGTAGTAGTCTTCTCATTTAGTACTGTGAAATAAACTGACTTTGCAAGATGAAGTCTAACAGCAGACTTTCCTAATGCATCCTCAGACATATCTGCAGGTTTAGCTGCAATCCTTACCAAGGGTTTAATTTGCTTCTTTTGAATAAGCACATCTATTATATGTTCTTTCCACAAAGAAAAGTTTGTCCCATCAAACTTTTTAATGCTGAAAAACTCCTTTTCAGACATGAAAGAGGATGCCATGATGCAAATAAAGCAAAATCCCAAATGCTATGCTTGCAAGAAAGAATCACACCAAATACCAGGTGCACAAAGGTAACATCACCAAACCTCAAAGGCTCAAAGAATCAAAATGCATCTGACTCATGTGCATATACTACGCATCCATATAAGCAAATCTGGCCCAAAAGAAAATGTCAACCTGCAATGACAAAACAATGGCAAACCCAATGCCAATAAGAGCCAAATGCCTCAAGCATAAACACTTTCCATGGGCATAAGCATCATCAATGTCTCATCCAAGAAAACATAGCACAATCAGTGCATCAACTGCAATGTGTCAAAGTTATCCCTCAGCATAAAATAGCATCCATGTGCAAAGCATCCATCAAAATAGCATCCCACAAGGCAATCTGGGCTATCCATGCAGAACAAGGACCGCAATGCATCCAAATGGCCAATAAAGCATCCATTGTAACTCAATGCAAACCACTAATGAGTGCACTTGGCTCAAACTACAATCAAGGTGATCTGCATAAGGTATGTCCCAAAAATCATGGCCCCATGGCAATGACTGCTACTAAAAATAGGACCTGAGATAAATGGGGAGTCAAGCCTTGCAATTGACCTGTAATTAAAAAATCAAAGGTTTGAAACTTTGAATGGATTTTTGATAGAGAAACAGATGATTCGACATTCAAGAGAGACGAAACTTCTTCAAATCTCCACAAAACCGTGCAAGAGTTGACAAGTAGGGGTTTTTGGGCCTTTGGAACGCAATGGAATAGGCGGTTTTGGAAACCGCAGTCCCAATCACTGGGTCAAACCGGACCAAAAAACATTTTAGCAAATAATTCTACTTGTAAACACCACCGGAGTGTAAATGATGAGCAACACAGAAGTTTTATGACCTCCTAAGTCCACCGGAACTAACAAATTTGCAAATGCATGAAACTTGAGTTCCAACACACTAGTAGAAAAACGTTGAAGTAGAGATACTGAGCCAGAAATCCAACAAAATGATCCCAAATTCAAGAATGAAGGGGTTTTCAAACTCCCAAAGTGCAATGGACACATTGATGGATAGAGGTATGAGAGCCTCACTTGATGCACGCTTCACCAACATAGAATTTAGGACCGCTCTTACTATCCTTCATAAGGGTAATTGTCTAGGGTCAGATGTTGGTGAAGCTATGAGCCTTTATATTGGAGCTCAAGCTGATATTTTTGGGCTGAGACTTCCATTGAGATAGGAAGAGGAGTTGCTGGTCAGTGATCTAGTAGATGACATGGCTATTTTTTTGCATGCCACTCCACAGACACTCACCTCTTTCAGGACAGCCTTGGATTTATTTTGCATTGCAGCAGGGACTCACATTAACTGGAACAAATCCAATGGTTTCTGGATTAGCGATGAGGACACTCCAGATTGGGGTGCATATATTGGCTTTACTTGGATTCAGAGGGGTGTCTCCGTCAGATATCTTGGATGCCAGGTTGGGGTGGGCATTTCTCCAACACAGTAGTTCGCTCCCGTGTTGGAGAGCATCAGGAGGAAACTCCTATTTTGGAGTTCGGCCAAACTTGACCTTGCATCCAAAGTGGTAGTTGTAAACCAAGTACTATTGGCTATAACCTGGTTTGTTTGCTCTTGTTGGTGCCGATCTACAAGCAGTGTCACTCAGCTCAAGAGACCTATCAGGAATTTTTTGTGGAGTGGATTAGACGGCACTTCAGATGTGATAGCCAAGGTGGCTTGGGAGACTCTTATTCTACCCACTGAGAAAGGGGGTCTCAATATTATTGATCCAGACTTGCAGTGCAGAGCTTTGCTCTGCAAGATGGTGGTCAGAGGTTTGATGACTGGTTAGGAGCCTTGGAAGGATTTTTTCTTACGTAGTATACAGACATGCACACCTTCTAAGGGAGGAGATTGGATGGACAGCCCTAGATGAATCTTTACGTCAGCCCGTCTCAGATCTCCTACCTCCCCTCTCATGGCTGCCATTCTGAAAACTTGGGACAGCTTCAGAAGTACTCTTTGGAGTGTTCCACCCTTCTCTCATGAAGAAATTGACAAGCAGCCCGCCGTCATGTGGAATGATTGCATACTAGATGAGCACGGCAGATCACTGGGCATGTCACATTATATATGCAGTGGTCTAGATGGGAGTTGGGACATGCATCCACGATGGGTGCTTGGAAAGCTTTCAGGATGCTTCCAGAGGATCAGAGAGCTCGTTCAATTAGTCACCTCAGAGGAAGTGCAGCTCGAATAAAACAGATAGATGCAGCCATACCAGTGGAGTGGATGGATACATACCATTTGCCTATTTCTGAGTCCACATGGTTGGGGGCTTTTTCGAGGACAGGTATCCCTCTGCCGGTTATTGCCTTGCAAGATGCACATGAGGATGCCCTTGTCTTTCAGGTTCATGCAGGAGGCAGACTCCACAGATCTTCAGAGGACATTCTTTTGGAGGCTCCTTTTCAGCCTGTCAAGATTGCAGGATACATGGAGATGGGTCTCAGAGACTCACAGTGGTATCTTGATCCAGACCCCATTCTCCTGGCTATTGAATCTTGGAGGCTTTGGTTGTATGGAGGTTCCCCTATTAGATCCTTGCAGTGGGATTCAGGGGAATGGGAGTGGATAGTTGCAGGGCACCAAGAGAAGAGCATCCCCTTCTTTCATTACACAGTCAGAAATGCCAAGAGATTCCAGCTCAGTTGTAGAGACTGGAGGTCCTCTAGAGCTCCTCATTGGGATACTTTTCAGATTTGTACAGAGATGTAGAAAAACTTTTGAAGGAGACTTAGGAAATCCCTCAAGAATAGGAAAATCACGTTATTCATCTAGCTTACTATTCATGAAGGGATTGTAGTGAACCTGTGGAGATCCAAGTTCGGGGCTGACCCTACATGTCCTCGATGCCACTCAACAATTGAGTCAGTGCAGCACTGCCTTTGGAAGTGCACTCAGACGAGGACAATTTGAAAGGGTGTTGCTAGGATACTTTGCATTTTTCATAGAGCACCCTTCTTCATGACCTGGGGATCAATTGCTTGGTTGTCACTCATTGGTCCACAGGCTTTCTTCGAGGGACATGACACAAACACAGCTTTTTTTGTCCGACGACACCTTGTGGAGTCATGCTCCCTCCAGGATATTCCGTTTACTCCATTCAAAGCTCCCATGTTTCTGTAGACACATCTTGGGAGATTCTGGCTAGTATTACAGCATGGCATATTTGGAGAGCCAGATGTACAGAGGCTTTGAAGGACTCCCAGGTTCACCCTTCTCAGACTATGGCCAGTATCTGGGCAGATACTATACACACTTTGATGGCCATTTGGGCGAACATACAAGGAACCTCCAAGACTGCTACTACTAGGAGGGTTGCTTTTCTCAAGAGTCTGAAAGGATTGTCCTTTCTTCTCTGACTCTCCTTCACGGATGAGGTGGCATTTTCAGCCGCCACCTGGGATTTTTGTTTGCTCATTCTGAACTGTTTTTTCTCATGCTTGACATGATGTACTCCCACACTTGAGCTTGCTCAACGCGTTTTATTCATACTTAATGAAGTACTTTTCTTGAAAAAAAAAAACTCTTTAGGTCCAATTTCGGAGATCACATGGTAATAAACTCTTGTAATGTGAAAATTTCCAAAGAACAATCATGAAAATCACAACCAAACCAAACAGGATAGGAGAAATTTGTAGTTAGACAAAATGCAAGCACCACCTCCACAAAAGTCACTAAGTATAATTTGCAGGAATCACAAAAAATCCTGCCATAAAATTGCAGACTAGACCTCAAAACTGCACATTTCGAATTCCCACCATGTTTTTAGCCACAGATTCATCCTCTTGTAAAGGCTACTCACAGAAACAAAAAACAGTGACTATTGGAGATGCTAGTGGATTGCGCTTAACCTAGAATGAGGAAATAGTAACAGAGAAGGATAAAATTTGAATCAGACACGCACTTCCTTCCTTGAAGACATGAAACAGCGCATATCTGACAGAATAGTCGGTTGCTTTGATATCATTGCAGTGGCTGTGTAATAGTCATTACCAACCCAAAGATTCTTCACAACACGTATAACTGGGTTTCCCCTTGAATTTATTGATTATTGCACACACTATAGCCAGCTTCTCTTGTGCACACAAAATCCCATCTTTCTTTCCATCAATGGATGTCTACTGATGCCCAATGCAAATCTGAGGCATACCTTTCCTCATTTTGAGGATCCTTTCATTTTGAGGAAAGGATCTTCTAGCTTTGCATATACATGTTTGCTCCAGGAAGGTCTTCCACAAAAAAAGAATGCACAATCCCGCCAATATCAGTCCACCAACTACGTTCTGGTTTCTCCCATACTTGTTCTTTCACTCTCATTGCATCAACCTTCTTTCCTTCCTCCTGCATGTGAGCATCTGCATAGATGTTAGCCATCAAAATATAAGCTGCAGCATCCTTTTCATCCAATCGTACTGCATGTTCAAAGGCCAGTCTTCCAAGTTCTACATTGCACCACTTTCGACAGGCACTCAACACCGTATGCCACACAGCACGATTAGGATGGAACGGCATCTTCGTCACCATCGCTACTGCCTCGTCTAATTGGCCTGCACGGACAAGGAGATCAACCATGCCAGTGTGGTGCTCAATAGTTGGAGTGACACCATAGTCTTTGTTCATGGCCTCAAAGTACTTCTGGCCATGATCAACTAGACCCGAGTGACTGCATACAGTAAGAAGAATAGCAAATGTGACCCCACCTGGCTTTATCCCTTCTCCTCTCATTCTATCCAGCATATGGAAAACAATCTCACTTTCTCCTAGCTGGGCATATCCTGCGATTAGCGCATTCCACGAGACTTCGTTTCGGACTCGCAGCTTGTCAAAAGCTTCCCGTGCTTCTTCGAGCGAGCCACATTTAGCATACATATCTACCAAGGTACTGCCAACAAAAATATCTCTTTCTAGACCATTTCTGGCAATCTCGGAGTGCATTTCTCGGCCCTTATCCATGGCTCCTATGCTGCCACACGCTTTCAAGCTGCAAACAAATGTGACAGCATTTGGAGAGAGACCCTCAAGTTGCATCTGTTCAAGACAGTTCAGCGCTTCCTCACCAAGCCCATGTTCAGTATATCCTGTTATTAGTGCAGTCCATGAGACTACATTTCGAAGTGGCAGCTTGTCAGATGCTACCCGGGCTTCTACAAGCAAGCCACATTTGGCATACATATCCACCAAGGTGCTTCCTAAAAAAAGATCTTGTTCCAGCCCATTTCTGGCAATTTCAGTGTGTATTTCTCGGCCCTTCTCTATAGCTCCTATGCTGCAACAAGCTTTCAAGCTGCAAGCAAATGAGACAGCATCTGGAGAGAGACCCTCCAGTTGCATCTGTTCAAGACAGTTCAGCGCTTCCTCACCGAGCCCGTGTTCAGCATATCCTGCCATAAGTACAGTCCACAAGACTACATTTCGAAGTGGCAGCTTGTCAAACGCTTCCCGTGCCTCTACAAGCGAGCCACATTTGCAATACATTTCCACCAAGGTTCTGCCAACGGAAAAATCCATTTCCAATCCCTTTCTGGCAATCTCAGAGTGTATTTCACGGCCTCTTTCTGTATCGTTCAGCCTACTACAAGCCTTCAGTATGGCCACGAAGGTATAATTGCTAGGATGTACAGAATCCTCTTGCATTTTCTGGTAGAGAATGAAGGCATGCTGCGAATCCCCACATTCAATATAACCCGTGATGAGAGAAGTCCAAGAATACACATTCCGAGCAACCAACTTGTTAAAAAGCTGCTGAGCATCGCACATGCTTCCAACTTGTATCAACATTGGGACGAGGTAGTTCCCAAAAGCTCTGTGATCTTCCAACCCAATTTTGCACATGTAGGCATACAAGCGCTTAGTATACGCTAGATTTTTCAATGTTCTGCACTTATGCAAGATGCATGTAAGATTCTGAACTGAAGGCACCTGAGCCGTCCGTTCCATCGACGTGAGTGCCTCCTCTATGCTGAGCATTTCCGAGCCACTCTTGTCACATAGTTCTTGGGCCTGACCAGAGGATGCTTTGGCTTTCTTCTGAAGCATGTCTTTAATCCAACCTGGATTGTACCAGCCGTCTATCCATAGCAACTCTTTAGTAATCTTATGCTTGAAATCTGGTGATTTTGAGTTTGTCTGTTGTTAAGATCATTAGAGACTTGTCAATCTAGTGCTTGATCTGTGCAAGTCATTCAGTTCAGGAGTCAGAACTCGTCGCACACTTACTTTGCTCTCTCGGTTGTCCCACCACTGGGAGGGATCCGTAAAGTACTCCTTCCATAAGCGCTCGGTCCCTGAAACACGAAAACCCGTAGAAATAAGGATAGCCCTCCTTGTACCGTTCTATCCCAGTCTTAGTTGGTGTTTTCATCAACGGTGTACCCTAAATCATCGAAGTACCTGAGCAGGGACACTCCTCCACCGACGCTCCACTGTTCTGGAGAGAAGCCATGTAAGAGCTAGGGCGGGATTGCCTGCAGAGATGAGCTGCCAACCAGTGAGATTGTCGATCTCCGCTACGGGAAAAAAACGAGCCAGGGCTACAGAATTTCGTTGCTGTAGTGTCAAACGCGTAACAGGGATCTCTTGTATTTGTGATCATCATCATCTTCTCGCTGATGATGATCATCTCGACAAGAATTCAAGTTTCAAGGAACGAGATACTATGTCCCTGCCGGACGGCGGCAGCGAGCGGATTCCCGGAAATTCCAACCGGTGAATCTCGCCACCGGCCAGTAGGCCAAGAGCCGGTTTCACCTGTTTCGAACCGGACTTGTCCAGCCGTGTTGGCGGCGAGTGAAGAAAGAAAGAACGAAAGAGGAACAACATGAATTTCATCAACAAAGAGAGAGAAGAAGAAGAAGAGAGAGAGAGAAGAAGGAGGAGAGAGAGTGAATGTGAGAGAGAGAAATGGAAGAGTAGAGAGAGGGAATGAATGCAGTTCAACAAGTGAGTACAAGTACTCCTGAGCACTGCCTTCAATTGGTTCTGTCAAAGTAAAACAATTGTCGAGATGAATGAATCTTGACAAAGTAAAACAATTGTCAAGATGAACGAACCCAGATAATCTTTGCGTACGATAGCAGAGCTACATGCAGGCATCAAGACAATTAAAGAAGTATCAAAAAATCCCATTCCACCGTTCCTCAGTGGAAGATTCCAAATTATATCCAAAAATGTCTGAAAAGGTTGATCCCAACTTCACAACCAGAACAAGTCAGATGCTCCCGAAAAAATTTTCAACAAAACTATCGCTGTTGATGGTGAACTGTGTAGATGCTTTCTTGCCAGAGAACATGTTGCGTGTTGTGATGACGGTTGCCTCTTCTGTGATCGCTCAATCCCTCCACGGCTACTGCATACAAAAGTTTGAAGTGCACAAATCCGAAACTGTTTATCATGCTGCACCCACCACGTTTTCCTGCACGAATTATTGTGATTCCGAGGCGTTTTGCCATGAGCTGATCCTGGACGTGGTTCGAGAATGGTCATCATGTGCATTACTAGGTACAAATCTCAAACGCCTTGAGGGAAACGTATGACGGTTCAAATGAACAAAGCAAACTAGATTGCTTGGCCAGCTGGGCTCTTGATGAATACTTCTCTCTTTTGCTATCTTGTTGAGGTTCACATGAGTCACGTTGTCAGAAATGATGCAGAAGATTGATGTTCAATTGCATGCAACCTTTTCTAGAGATTTCGTTATCATCCAGTTCTGCTTGCACTTGATGTTGTGATGTTGTTCATGTCGACAGTAAAACGTAGTTTTTCTTTTTTTCGAAGGAAGACAAATTCCTATTCTTTGCACTATAAGCAAATCTATTGTCATTTCACTTCGAGCGAACGATGGGGAGATGTATTTCAGAAATGTATAAATAATAAATCAAAACCAAATTGAGACAGAAGCATGCAAGTGTGATAGGAATAATCCAAACCCAAAGCTGCATTGCATGTACGACAAAAGTTCCAGCACCATTTGCAACTTCATTGGATCCCTTTTTTCGAAGGCACAAATGTTTATTTTTTGGGTCAAATTATGTTCCTACGCTTTAGGAAATAGTACTTCCGTGCTCTAGCCGGATGGCCCTCGAGCATGTTGTAACCTAATGGACCTACTGTGTTGTGGCTCCTTATGTAGTACTGCTCTAAAGTTCGTGCTTTGTCTACAGTGTCTGTTGTTTCCAAAACTTTGATTTCGAAATTTTCTTTGAAGGGCTTGTAACGCTGCAAGTCCTCTTTCATTTTCGTCGGTGGTTTTTTATTGTGCTGTTTGATCCTCCGCGGCAGGTCCGTCGTGCTCCCTATGTATTTTCTGTTGTTGGGCTTGCACGTGATGCAGTAGACGATGAGGCTCACGCGATTCCCTTGCGCGGGCGCTTCAGTGGAGGCTCCTCCTTCATCTGGAGGCTCGCGTCTTTCAATGTCGTACCTGCGTAAACATTGACAATTACGTTAGTCATCGAGGTTTTCGGTCTTTTTTTTTTCGTTTGAGGTCCATAATAGAATGCATTTATTTACTTGCCCTGGTTTTTCTCTGTTGGCATTAAAGGATCGTTTCCAATACCGAAGCGCTCCTCGTATAAGTCCCTGTCGAAAATATACGTAAGCTTCTCCATTGTCGTCACCGGGTGCGTCGCGTCGTGCGTCCCTCCAAATTGTTCCATGAATTGTTCGAGTATAGCCGTTCCTTGATCGCGCGTCGTGTCCCTCAGCAACTCCAAGGATACGTTGTACCCGTAATGTAGCAGCTCGCACGCATACGTTGTGATCCCTTTCGTCTTCGTGTCTAGTAGCTTCTGCCCCTCCAAACTTTCCATCATCCTATCGGTCTCATTGAACTCAATGTCAAGCTCGACAAGGATCTCTTTGAGGAGTCCTGCAGGAGAAGTGCAATCCATGATGAGTTTGTTGTTCTTGCAACTCTTTAATTCTTTTTCTCAATTGTTGCGGTTTTTTTCAATTTTCGGAAGCATTACGTACCATTTGCGAATCTCAAGCCTCCCGGCTCTCTTTTAGCTGGCAAACGCCTATTGCAGTTGTCAATGAAGTCGCGTAGTTCCGCATACGTGTTGAAGCCGTTGATGTAAGCTCCCGGACGTTCTCCTACATTGTTTGCTAGCCGGAATTGCTTTGTGGTTAGGAAGAACCTCCTCTTTGCTAGTGGAGGTTTTGTTGCCTTTGCGTTGCTTTTGTATAGCTCAAATAGCTGCTTGCAAGCACGACTTATTACACCGTCTTTTCAAATGAGCCGTCTTTTTAAATCTTCAAGAAAAAAAGATTCTTTCATGCTGGTGGAATTTACCTTGTCTGCGTCCATGTCTTATGCTGCAATGTCCCCAGCTTTCTGATTCTCTGCACCTATTCTCGACAACAGATAAGATATTAAAACCATTTTCCTTGCACGCATGTTCGGTGTAACATATTCATGACTTGTCTCTGCCTTTTTCAATCTCTGGTAGTGAATACCTTTATGTGCGTGGTTGTGTTGTCGGTTGTGAGAACTCTCGTGGAATTGGTCTGAATATGTCTGGATGTGGGCAATGTAGTATGTGTAGCCTCGTTCTCTCAGTCACTCTGGACAACATCACGTATGCTAGGCCAGGGGCAAACACTCCTCGAAATATGAGCAGCGCTTTGTTGGATATGGTTGCGCCTTGGAATTTGTGTCCCGTGATAGCGTATGCTAGGGTTAGTGGAAATGTGGACTTGTGGAACCATTTTCCATTTATTGCCTTTCGCTGATGCTTCGAGCGTCGTAATGTGAGCATGGCCGCTGTTGTGTCCACGACGACAGTGATACCGTTGATTTCTCCCCTGCTAGTTGCATTGATGCTCTTGATTTTGCACATTGCTCCATTTGCGGTACCTATTGCGAGGTCGATGTTTTCCGTTATCATTGCCTTCGCACCCACGCAAATTTTTCCTATCTCGTTGAAGCTTTTGTCCTCCAACCATTCTTTGAGAGCTGGTTCGCTCGCGGCGTTACTATGTATTTGAACATGCACAATCATCTCGGGAGTGTTGAATTTCTCCACAAGCTCATCGTTGAAGGTAGCGACATCGACTCTGTGTGTGCAAATGATGGTTGTTTCGGCATCGATGAAGTAGCATGCACCTTCCTTGTCGACAATGCACTGCCCCAAACAGTTGGAAATCTCATCAGTTGTGGGCGTCCTGAGTCTTATGGTATGCAAGAATGCCAGGAACGGCATGTCTCGTGCATGTCGCACCGAGAATTGCATGTGGTACATTTTCGCTTGAACCCAGTGCGCAGAGGACGTGATGTGGCACGGCTCGTAGAGATCCTCACGGTGTTTGCAGACTGGCGGTAATTGCGCCAGGTCACCAAAAATTATGAGCATTTTGTGTTTGAATGGCTCATGCAATGTGCCATTAGTCACATTGATGATTTGTCTTACCACGAGATCGAAAGTCATCCTTGTTAGCATGGAAATCTCGTCAATGATGATCGCGTTGGCTTCCTTGATTGCGAGGTGTCGCTCATCCGTCTCATGGATGTTCAGTGGGTACTGACTGCTACGCACAGGGATCTTGAATTGGTAGTGTATAGTGGTTGCAATCCCGCTCAGCCGCGTTGCAGCCGCCCCTGTTGATGCACAAAGTATTGCCGTTTTGTTTTGCGCTACCAGATGCAAAACATAGTACCGTATCAAGAAGCTTTTGCTGCTACCTGGTGTTCCACAGACAACGTGCAGCCCCGAGCTTGTTAAAGCTAGGCTTTCGAAGACTCTTTGTTGTTCCACTGTCAATGCGGCATTGGCGACGGTGCGAAACTCGGCCATTTTTTCCAACATCCTCGCGCGTGTTGGCCCTTCGACGGTTTGCTGGTCGATGTTAGGCGCTTCCATCGGGCAGTCTCAGATGATCGCAACCTTTTGCAATATCATATTGATCAACTGGTCCGTGTGGTCAGTCGCTAGCAAGTTCCTTTGCGTGTATTCGGTCACATACATCTCGAGGTCCTCGTTGCTCAATATGAGGCTGCGCATTTGGCATTCGACAAAGTAGGATCCAGTTGTGTTGGCAGGTGATATGAGCTCCGTTTCATTCGTGAAGCTGAGTTTTCACAAGAGCACGTTGTAGAAGTACCCCTCTGGTTGATGTCTAGGGTGGTAGTAAGTGAATCTGACTACTCGCTCACATTTTGCGATCCTGTTGCCTAAGAGGTCAAGACCGACCGTTCCATGTTGCGTTTCCTTGGGCTTTCGGATCACATATTGCCTATGGTAATCGTAGAACGTGCTATCCTCGATGACGCTCGGTCTCCCGCAGTATATGTCGACGGGGTGCAGGGTGACGTTGTTGTTTCACGAGATGATGTGTTGTCTTAGAGATGGTGGCGAGGAGTCGACATAGTGAAGGGTCTCGCTCCTTGTGATTGTTGGTATCTGCATGCAATTTAGCGCAGCCTCTGTTGGAGAGGTTGGTTTTGATAGGAGGCTTGCGGCGATGAGTTTCAGCTTTACTTCGTCGAGATGTTGCAACCCCAAACGCGAGGCGTCTTCTGAACGGATGTTCAGTTTGCCCATTGGTTCAGATTTCATCGCGTACTTGAGGAGGTAGTGAGAGATTGAAGAGTTTGTCACCCGCTGTATGTTCATGTGTGCGCCCCACAACAGTAACACGGAAGGGTGGTAAGGGACGACGTTTTGGTGCTCATGTCCCGGCCGGTAATACAACCAACGTTGCGTCAGAGGGTCGAGGATGGGTTCATATTCTGGCTGTGTTGCGAAAGGGAAGCCGTGCTTGCAACTATGGTGTGACGGTCCGACGTAGCACGCTTTCCTGCATACGTGCAACTGCTTCTTGAGAACTAGTTCTCGTAGCCTTGTGTTTCGAGGATCCAGGGCCTCATCCCTGGGGACGTAAGCCGCAATCTCATTTGCAATTCGCTGACGGTCATCATGGTGATTTCACAATATGACATGGGCGTGTAGGGAGCCCTTGTTTTGTATCTCATAATGGACGACATGGTGTTGTATTTGGCCAAGCAGACCATCGGATGAAAGCAAATGCTTGCACATGAACATGTGGAAGCATGCGTGGAAAAGTGCCACGCATTCAACAGGACAGTCTTTCCAAGTGAATTGCGCATTATAATGTGTTGCAATGCTCTCGATCACATTAATTTCTTGCCACCGTGTATCAGTGACCTCGTCTGCAGTGAATGTCAGAAAGAAATCTGGGAGGCCCCAAGCATCGACCATCATTATGAGGTCCTTCAGTTGCCGTCGATGCCACGATGGGGACCCCGGCATTGTTGATGGCATGCTGTAGCGAAGCACGTGTCTCATTGCGTCTTCATCGGTCATGGTAGGGTTGTCTTTCCTATATTGGTCGATGTCTCGTTGCAAGCATGTAGAGTTGCTTGAATTGGCAATCATCACTGCCTGTTTTAACTGGAACATGATCAACAAGTACGGCTTGTAGAGCGTGTAGATAGAGAATAAGGTGCATATTCTCATTTTCACATAGTTGCTGAACTGTATGCAGCCATCATAGTAGCCCCGTCCGAAAGGGAACAGGAAGGGGAACACTGTTGACTCCATGGTTATGTCAACGCACGCACTGCCAGCTGCTGCTACTCCGTCGACGTGGAATGAAGCGACCCTCTCTGAAAGCATTTCTGTACCCCGTAGCTGTATGGAGGCAAACTCATGCTTGTCCCTTGCATCAAAGGCGCGACGGTGCGTGGGGTCCACCATGTTTTGCAAAAGCAGGAGCTCAGGCTGAGATTCCGCTATTGACATTAACTCGAAGGGAGCTGTCTCATCGTGTAGTTCCAAGATACCTGCAATGGTTTGAGGACTCAAGATGCACATACCCATCTTGATGTCCGCATGCTCTGCTAAAGAATTGTACTTGCGCAATATTGGATTGTTCTCGATGTTCTATGCGAGCACACCTGACAGCTCGTTCGTCACAATTTCTTGAGCCGAGCTTAGTGGGACGTTTCGCCAAGATATCAGAGGATTGTCTAGAAGTGACCTTCGATCGAGTGTGCCACGAGCAATCGCATTTGCAGTCGTGGTAACTGAAATGGATATATCTATGATGCTTAGCAGTTGCATGTGGAGGTGGTTTGTTTTAAGCAACTGTCGAGAGTACTGTGGCATCAACCGCACAATGTATCTGCTCCGCTGGGCATCTCGTGTGCAGCTTTGGCATTTCCAGTAAGTCACTTGCATGCCCATATTCTCGCAAGCATCCAAAAGTATCATGTTTCCGAGTGCGGCACTGTGGCTCGAGATGCCTATGCCTTGCGAAGAAACGATCCTTTGGTTTGCAGACAGTAGCGTGGTTATGCCACAGACACCGCAGATTTGAAGGCTAGAGAAAATAGCCGCGCAATTACTAACCCATTGCTTGTATCTATCTGCGATGGTCAACCACGATGACGTAGCTGGCCTCAAGGACATCTTTCTTGATGTTATATCAAGTTGAATAGCTCGACCTTTGGATGCTCTGAGCGTTGACGAATGGTCATGTTCGAAGGAGTTTCCGGTGATCATTTCTACATCGTGACATGAATCGATGTCTTATGTTCGGGTTTAAACACCTACAGGGATTAATAATAAAAACCATCCGAAACTTTGCTACAATTTCACTCACGTGGTTTTGTCTAAACGCAACAGGAAAAACAAAATGGACTGAAACTCTATCTTTAGAAGGTGAAAGAATTGATAAAATAACTTAAATCAAGCAAATACATTTTGTTGTGCGTACCTTTAGGAGAAGACACTCGTTTGGAGGCTGCAAACATCTCAAAAACAGAAGTGTTGCAGACATGATTAGTATGTTGGTCGAACCAAGCAAATGTAATGTTCCCGTGTGGAAACAGAATGTGCGAAGAAGTGTGCGTGCTCAAGATGAGGTGTAAAAAAAAAAAAACCATACGTAATGTATGGTGGAGAGCCGGCACATGTCTCTCCAAAAATTATATATCATAGGGGAACGTGCCATCCCCCCGTTTTGAATAGTCACCTCCAGTGTTGGAGGTGTAGCGCATTATTGCGGACCAAAGCAACAGATGGTGCAGAAACATTTCAGAATTGAAATGACTATACATTCTACTTACGTGGAGTATCCTTTGTGACGTCCACAGCTCGACGAGAAGTCACCTATTTCTTTGCTGGAATGTTGGAATCTGAAAAACAATCATGATTAGTCAATATGCATTCCTCATGTTCTGCATGTTTGGATATGTTGGTTAGCATATGTGCAATTTCCTAAAGATGATAAATTCAAGCACAAAAGCTATACACAATCCAACGTCAGACATCGTCCATGTGCTGATATCTATCTCTCGGAGGCTTAGTTCCTTTAGTAATTATTTGTCAATGCTGCGAGCTTGTAGCGAGCTAGAGAATGTCAAAATTTCTCATCAGCGTTTTAGTACTTTTGTCTATCGACCTATATGCACTATTGATTGGAATTTCCAAATGTGGCTGATATGCAAGTGGGACAGCAAGCTGAAATGCCCTTGAGAAGATCATCTAGAGTGTCTAGTGCTGTCCACGTCTCCTGCCCAATCCGAGTCACAGAATCTAGTCAAGATGTTGCCCTTGGTATAGGTGATGCCATAATCAAGTGTGCCTTTGATGTATTTCAGCACCCGCATCCCTGCCCTCCAATGGTTCTCTCGGGGCTTATTGGAAAACCTGCTTAGTACACTAGTCGCAAAGCTGATGTCCGACCACGTGTTGCACAAGTAAATCAAACTGCCCAGCGCAACACGGAGTCGGGCTGGACTCCTCTATCTTAAGAAGATAGAGTATATGGCAGCCAGGGGGAGAGTAATCAACAGGGTTGTCCATCAAGAGAATGTAGTTCTCTTACCTAGTTGGGATTGAGGACCATAAGCATTCTTGGCATGAGTAAATAGTCCTGGCTCTCATCTTGTGTGGCTTTGAGCAAAATTTTTGATGCAAGGATTCTGTAATATCCATGCACACAAGGGATGTAAGCATCATGCAGGGCTTTCAATCACAAAAAGTCCTGCAATTATGAGAATTCAAAGTTATGCCTAAGGCTTCAAAAGCATTACTTTTACTACAAGGGATTTTGTAATATCCACGCCGCACGGTGAAGAGTCTCTGCAATGAGATAGAACTAAGACCTCTGCTAGCTCCACAACTTTGAGCCTCATATTTCTATTAGAGTTAGGAAGCTCAATTTGAGATTGGATCGAAGGATTTTAGAACTACGTAGACTGTATGCACGGCTAGATGCACGAGTATATGTATGCAGCAATAGGCCTCCCATACCCAAAAAGCAAACTATGATTTTCATCATTATCAAAGAATGTGGCGGAGGCATGTTTTGTTGCCTATACAGACACCACGGCTGGTCGTTGCACTTCCTACTACTAATTCTCTAGATTCAATACAATTTCCACAATTAACGTGAAGTTATGTTTGACATGAGTGGCAAAAGGAGTATAACACTATTGTGGATGCAAAGAGATGGCCATGGTGTAGGTCTAGGCAACAGGGTCGGGCTGTCTTTTTTTGGCTTAGATTCATGACGTTGCTGTAGAGTTCCGAGCTGTTCTTACAAAAAAATCGACTAAACACTATTTTGAATCAACGTAGGTTGTCTACCAATTTCGTCTCTATTATGGAATCCTGGACAATTTTAGAACCGGCGGAGAGCTCGAAGATTTTGCCTCAGTATGTAGAGCTATGAAGTAACTATGAATGGACTTGAATATTGTGCACAATGTCCGTCGATGAACTCCAGATGGTTGATGAAAGAACGTTCATGGGTTGCAACAACGGCCAATGGCAACTAGAACTCGTCATATATCTACGGCAAGCAAATGTTCAAGGTGGATATGCACAAGCGTTGATGATAGACAGAGGTGGTGTGCAGCGTAAGCGAGGAAGCAACTATGGAGATGTCTGACTCTCGCAAGCTGTTCTTCTATGACTCAAAGTCTCAAGAGGTCACACTCCTACCCACCCAAATGTTGCACATGATCATTAGTGCCCGAGAATTACAGATCAAAATTAGAAGCAATTGTAGAAATTATAGCTAAAGAACTAGAAGATCTCTCGTTGCAAGCCCACGTTCCGACTACAAAATTAAGTCCCTAGATCCTTCCATCGATTCCCAATTCGCTGAAGTTTATCAACAGTTTAAACAGACCGATCTATAGCCATAAGCTTCGTTGAACCTCTCAAAGACACAGAAAGCATAATGAAGGAGATTCATGGGCAGTGGCTCAATACAAGCTTCAGTATAAGTAGGAGCAAACCTGATGGTGACGGTACGTGAACATTCGAAAGCCAATACGTGAGGGTCTCTTCACAAACCAATAGCCTTCATAAAGCAATCTACGTTCCAATAGCCTTCATAAAGCAATCTACGTTGTTTTTGGCTTACGTTCATCCGTTTCGCCTATATTTAAAGGTTTTGCCTTGGCTTTATACGCAGTTGGCTTTTTACACAGCTTTTCAAAAGCTTTCAAAGCTTTTGGGCTTTTAGAATTTAAAAAATCTAAGGGTGTATATTGTGCCATGTGGAAGCACAGGATTTCAGAATTTGAAAGGTTTTGCCTTGGCTTTTTACGCAGTTGGCTTTTTACGCAGCTTTTCAAAAGCTTTCAAAGCTTTTGGGCTTTCAGAATTTAAAAAATCTAAGGGTGTATATTGTGCCATGTGGAAGCACAGGATTTCAGAATTTGAAAAAACGTCCTAGTGCTGGCCAAGTAAAAATGTGTAGGCCTTCCAAAGGGGTGCATAACTTTGTTTGAATTGGCCCTTGCCAATATATAAAGTATCTCATGATTTACGATGTTCGCCATCCTACCTGGCCATGGTGTAGAGCAGTCGTTTTTGTGGCAAAGCGAGCCCTTTCTTCAATTTTTCCCATGTCTAGGTTATTGTTTACTCAGTGTACATGCATGAGTGGTCTGACCAATATATGAATTTAGTCCCGTGGTTCATGTTTTAATGATTTGAGTTTGTCCATATGTGGTCTAGGGTACTTCCGTGGATTGTTTTGGGATCTATGATGCATTGTTCCATGCCTTTCAATGTCATGAATTCAACAAGGTTCACTTTGTTCGCATTGTTTCTTTGCAAGTTAATATTGAAGTCACCAACAATGTATATTTGGCTATCGTCTGGGATTTGGACCATGCGTTCGTCCAATGTTTTGAGTAGCGTGTTTGTACGAGTTGTTGGTGACTTGTAAATGTTGATGACCGCAATTTCTTTGTTTTGCAGTGTACCTACTGTCAGTAGGCACTCGTAGCCATTGTTTTGCATTTCTCCCCTGTGTTACTGCCAGTTTGTGTTGGTAGAATGACGCGAGTCCATGACCCGATGTTGTCGAGGTGTGTTTGTACCCTTATAATCCGATGCGTGTTGTCAAATGTGGCTGTGTCTCTTGGATGCAGAGGATTGTTCCTTCCATCAGAAATTTTGTTTGCAAAATGTCTTGTTGGTGGGCATTAAAGGATTGTGTGTTGAGGCTTAGCAGTTTGTCCTTGTCATCTCCTTCTGGCTCCTGATTTTGTTGTTCGAAGATCTAAGCTGACTCTGCCTAGAGCCTATCCATCTCGTTTAAGACTCCTTTGTCCACCCTATTTTTTTTTTGCTACAACTACTGGAGCAAGAATAGGTTTGCTGTGTTCTTATTCTTGAGAGTGCGGTGTAAACCAGCCCATGCATGCGGATGTTGCTGGGGTTGAAAGCTAGCGAGTTCATAGATAGCCCTTGGGAGTGGTGTATTGTTCTTGCTGGTGCTGCTTGTATAGGAAATTGTGTTCTCATAGCACTATTGAGGTGGTTCCCACCTATTGAAGCTCTCGGCTGATCTGCATTAATGGTGTCCACTCACGAGGTGTTTCTTCTTTGTACATGTTGATGTTTTCTCTACGGTTTTAGCTCCCGCTGTTTCTTCCATGAGCTGTATCCACACAACCTTTGGTTTCACGGTTGTGTCTGATCCTTTGAATACTCCATCGGCCCCATTGACTACCTCGTCTTCGACGTCAAAGTTCCCGATGTATATCTCGATAATCATTCCTGGTTTCAGCTTAAGAACCCCTTACAAATTTTTGTATTTTCTTTGCACCTGTAGGTATACTGATTTTCTTGCTACATGTTTTGTGCTTGTGGTCAACTGATTTTAGAATGTGCAGTTCTCCTTGCAATGTTTCGAACACATAATTGTTGTGCTCATCCTTGGCTACGTTAGTGTCGAACAAATGTAGTACTGTAAGTTTTATCGGCACCAGTTTGTTGTGCAAGTTGTTCAGCCTGTCGATGTCAAGAATTGTTTGGCTTCTGACTGTATTCTATTTAGTAGCTCCAAGAATCCTCCTTGTTTTTGCCTCATAGGTTCGTTGAGTTCAAAGTAATGTATGTGTGTTCGCCAACAAGAGCTGAGGATTAATGTTTGGTTTTGCTGATGGGTGAAAACCTAGGAGTTCTTGATCGGGCTTGCTTGGCGTAGGACCCCTGATAGCAACACATCCACACCTCCAAAAGGCTCGTCGTGGTTTTTTTTTATTTTGCACATCCGCATGTCCGCTGCCGCAAAGGTGCTCAACCCGACCATCGAAATTTCATCGATGACGATAAGCTCCATGTTTTTGTATTGTTCAAACAAGGCATGTAGCTTTTCTACGGAGAGGGAGGTGTACATGCTAGCTAGCAGTGGCAAGTGCAATGCAGTGTGTATTGTGCTCCCCCCTATCGCTTGGGTAGCTTTTCCTGTATATGCTAATAGGAGTGCACGCAGTAGTTGTCTGTCATTTGTTTCATTGTGTGAGAATAGTTGTAGTAGTGCCTGCACTGCAAATAGTGTAGTGTCTTCCCAGAACCCACATCCCAAACAGGAAGAGGTGGAATTTTTTATTTGGGCACAAACGCTTTTTCAACATGATGTCATCCATGATTGCACGCTTCCTTTTGTTCGTTTCACGAAAGTTCTTGTAGTACATTGAGTTTGGTAGGACCTTGTGCAAGTACTGGTAGTTATGTGGTGGCACCTGTGCTCTCCTTTTGTGCGCATCTCTGCACGCAAGCCAAATGTTGTTGTTGTTGAAGCAGTGGATATCTCTGCTGATTTTCACACAAGTTGAATGCTACTGTTGTTGAAGCGGTGGATGTCTCTACTAATTTTGATGTGGTGGCTCTACTCTAGCTATTGTCGAGTACTTTTGGGAGACCCCTTGATTTGTTGAACATTTCCTCGTCCGATTGGATCTCTGCTTTGTTTCCCGCTTTGTTTGCCATGTACTTGTCATGCCAATTCATGTCCTCTCCATCAAGGGAATGCTCTTCAAGCTGAAATGGTAGGTATAGAAGACATAGCTCCCTGTAGTGGTTCTGCAAGTTAGTGTGTTTGCTATAGTTGTTAAACCATATTATTTTTTGTTGCTTCCTTTCTTTTGTCTGGCCGTTCTTGTAGTTGAACGCACTTGCAAATGTTGCTAGGCATGTCGTGCCCAGGCTATTGCCTCGTTTGATGTATTTTGAGACAATGTCATAGAAGAATATGTCCGTGCTTGCAAGGTCTAATGTTTCCAACTCCCTTCACCTTTTCAAAAGGAGTGTTCTTTCGTCGAGCAGGCTTGTGTTTATGTATGAGAATTCCCTCATTGCACTTGTCAATGGTAGTGACACACAAAGATATACTGCTTGTTGTGCATTAATGTGTTGTGTATTCAAGATTGTGTTGCCCACCTTGCATATGAGCTCGTTCGCAGGCGTGTTGTCCATGCTTTGGCTGACTTTACCGCTTCATTGGTCTCCTTGTCTATTTTTATAATGTAGGACGTGCAGTATGATGCCGCCCCATGCGGGTTGATCATGAATTGGATATCTATGTTTACCTCCCACACTTTTGACATTGTTTTGTTGAAGTTGTTTGTATATATGTCTTTTGGCTCCCTTTGTAGAAACAACGTTGGCTCACCGATGCTACTTTGAAGGGCAGTAATATATTCTTCCTTAGCCATACCTAGCTGAAAGAGCAATGTTTCAAGGTCTATTGTCATTGTTTCTTTGAGTAGTAACATTGCTTGGATGCTCTTGAATTTTTTTGTGTGGCTTTGCAAGTCCTAGCTATCTTTGAGTGGTTGCAAAATGCATGTATTCCTTAATGGGGCCTGAGGGAACCCAAATCTACACTTCAAGCCATGCTTAGAACACATTTTCCTGTGGCTATGGGTTTGGGTGTCCCGTAAGTGTGTCGGTAGTAGCGAGCACCCATTGCTCAAGGTGCATCTCTATTTGTGTTTGAATCTTTGATGTCTCTATTGAAAGTTATAGGCCTCTATGTCTAATGACAGTTTGCATAGTGTTTTGAGCTAATTGTAAAGGTATCTATGAAGGAGGTGCAATTTTTCATCGGAACCTACCCATCTGACCCATGAAAAACCCAATTATGTGTAGGTGAGTGGCATACTACACTTTGTCGGCCTCAACAACTCTTTCATCGAATTTCAATGCACTGGGCTCTTGCGTTAGTAGGGATCCCGTGAGACCATTCTGCTACACATGTGATGGCACGAGAAGCATTTCATGCATCCCATGACTTAAAGGATTCGTGCTGGAACTAGATGGTTCTCAAGTCATTGTGTAGATCGATGGGAACCATGTAGACAATGTCCTCAAAATACATCAACCTTTCATAAAATTCCACAGTTGAAGCATCATGGCAATGTGCAACATGTTGTTCGACAAGAAAGCATCTGGAGAATTCACCATCAATAGTGCCGACTTTGTGACATCCTTTTCTGCAAGCATATCAAGTGCTTTTGAAAGCGTCTTTGCCACAATCTCCTTGCCCCAAACTACTGCTTGCTTGTCAATATCGTCTAGTCCAAAACATCTACATTCCATGCTTTTACCATGTACATACACAAGAGAGGTTTATGCATATGTTACTTCCATTGTCTTTGCTCAACATACCTTTTGTACTCCAAAATAAATAAAAGTCCCTTTGCATATTTACTTGCAGCAAATTTATCATAAGAACAAAAGCTCAGTGGGTTGGCAACAACGTATTTGTGTAATGCACAGCAAAGTTTAGCAAGAAACACCTACAGATTTATGAAAGCTTAACACAAACATCAAGGACATCAGCATCGCTATGTAGCATCTACTTTTTGTTTCTTCATCCAATAATAAGCAGGTACAGGGGAAATATACGTCAGCTTGGTCGAGTCTGCATTATTCGTATAGGCCCCAAAAAGAAGACAAATATGGGTTCAATGCCTGACATTTCGCCGTATAGTTTGACCCGCGACAAGTATTTCAAGAAGCGCATGCTAAAAAATGGAGACATCTTGGAATGCCTATGTGCACTTTGTCCTAATGTTTTGCACGAATCAATGGATGAATTTACATGAGGACATTCGCAGTAGCTCAATATCAATGCTGCCATGTGCTTATCTAGCCAAGGGGAGGGTCTTCGCATCAAAGAACACCATCACATAGTTCACGATTGTTTGTTGGCATGCTATGCAAAATTGGATATAGCCTCAAGGTTTTAATATACAATCCCAATTTCTTGTTCGAGGAATTAAGAGTTGGCAACGATGGAAACCCTCCAACATACAATCTATTGCTAAACGAAACAACAACGCCAATGGCAATCATGCCTTTGCTTGCTCTTAAAAAGAGGCGCTCATATAATCATTGGGATGCAAGGGATGAGGAGGCCTTGGTCAACATGATGGCAGCAATACCTAATGGCCCAGCAAGGGAGATTGCAACTCGGTTCTTGCAGGAGCACATCAACTCAAAGTTCAACGAGAAATGTGTTTGCAACAAAATATATAGGATATGGCAACGCACGTTTAACAATGACAAAGCACTTGCAACTAGTGTGTGCCTTCTTGAAACAATTGAAAGGGCCCACATCCCTGTAGCCAAGCTTCATGTTTTAAAAGAAAGCGTAAACTTGAATGTTCGAGAGCAAACAAAGCGCAAGAGCAGTACTATGCAAAGTTGAAAGACACATCTAGCCACACATGCTCTTGTTGTGGGTCCCTAGTTTTCAAATCAAAGATGAAGCCAACAACCACTACATATGAAACTTTCATGCACCTACAAGGGTTGTGGGATGAGTCAACATCAAAGGATGGCCAATACTTCTACTCTCTTTGCCATGACCATATCAAACAACAAAGACTCCCTAAATTTAGCACGGCGAAGACAAGCTTCGCTACAAATACAAAGCACACCTCCATGCTAAACAAGATCGAAGAGAGACTAGTCTCCATACAAATACCTTTTACTCAAATCCATCAACTAACATATGAAGGGCAACTAGGGCTGCATGGAAGTGTCGTTAACGTGTTTGTAGATGTCGAGAGAGCTCATAAATTGTTGCCACGGTTCATAGATGACAGTGCAATAGTGACAGTTGTGGTCAAACATTGCATGAGTTACAATCACAATTACATCAACGGTTTGGTGCATCCAAACAGCACAATGTGTGCAATGCACGAGTTAGTGCAAAGCCCGCTCTACAAACAAAATGATGTTCAAATGAATCAGCTCTGGTTGGCACATATAGAAGGAATGCAATCCAATGAATGAGGCCACGTCTGTAGCATGAAGGAACAACAAGACACCAACCTAGAGGAGCACGAGGCAACAGATACTTTGGTTCATGGCATATACACATCCCAACAAGTAGTGGATCATGAAGACAAAACAATTGTAGTGGCCCCTTCGGAGGGACTCAAACCTTTAAGCTTGTTCTATGATTGGAACTGTGAGGAGCTAGGCTTCCCTAGCCTTTTCTTTAGCAACGAGAGATAGTACGATACGAGTAGGGACAACTTATCAAGACATTGTGAAATGGGAAATCAAAAACAAGGACCACCGATTCACACTTTGCATTGAGAATTTGTTCTTCAAGATGATGAAAGTCTCAGTGCGCCAAATCCTCTCCTTGAGCTGGGTGCGAATGAGGAAAGGGCAAATGCAAGGAATATGCCTAAAAGTAGAGGCAGCTCTCGTCGACACAAACATAGAGCAGCTCTTGAAGTCTAGAATAGGCTACGGGGACTTCATTTGCATGTGCACATCTATAGATTACAAGCAAAAACTAAAAAAAAACCTCTTCGCCATGCTGAGGCAGCTAGGTCCACCTACCTTTTTCATTACTTTGTTGGCCACTGGAAAAAGGTGGGAACCATTGTTGTCATGCTTGCAAAAGCTATGCGAAGAGCCTGCTAGAGCAAGTCAAAGCAACCCATTGCAACATTTGCAATAGATGATCCGGTCAAACCCCTTCACAACTACACAATATTATGCACACAAGTTCCAAGCGTTCAAGACATTGGTTTGGAAAGATGAAACCATTCTAGGCTCAATAGAGGACTACTTCTTTGTAACCAAGCTTCAAAATAGGTGTAGCCAACACGACCATGGGCTTGTGTGGGCTTCGAACGCACCCAAGCTTGGGTAGTGCAGTGATTGCAAAATAGCACGGTTTGTCAACATGCACATTCAGGGGCCATAATCTCAGCAAGCCGATCTATGCCAAAGAGAAGAGCGATACATTGTTGAAAGAAGATCTTGCGGCTCAACATGACATGAATTGATATATATCGAGGAGTTTGAAGGGGCTCTGTTGCAAAGAATTATGCATGGAATGACAGTCTCAATGAATAGATATGATACCTTCTTCCCATGGCCTAGCTAGAAAACTTGGCTGATGAATGCGTTGTGAAGCGAGGCTCGAAGTGTGCTCTGAAATTGCGGCAAGGATGGTGAAGTTGAAGACCCAGATTGCATGCCTTGCACGCATGTAGGATATGTTCTTGGAAATGTACATGACGACACCCTCATCTATAAACTCTTGAATGAATTTTTTTATTTGGCATTGGTATTGTTTTTCTCTATGTTTGATAAGAGTTTGAGTATCAAGTGATAGCCTAGTAGCTCTCACTTATTTCTATTTTCTAAGATATTGTATGGGATTGAGAGGATGAGTGGAATGGATCATTGTAAATACCATGTGTATGAATGATAAATACCTTGGTATGGGGTGAGTTATTTGTGTATGGGATATTATGGGGTTTTTAGAAAATAGGAAGAGTGAGTCATATAAAGAGGTGGGCTCATGTCCATGTGTTCCAATAATATAAGAGAGGCCACATGCCAAGCATGTGGAAGGCATGTGGAGGAGTGTGGAGTCAAGAGGAATCCTTCTAGAATTCCTATGTGGAATAAGGAGGATGTGGACATATGGAAAAGAGAGGGTCCCTATGGGCTCCATGTGGGGAGACTCTTGACTTTCTCAATATTTTAATAGTCTTGAGCATCTTTTGATGGGACACATGGCAAGAGTAGCCAAAAAGGACATGGATGGTGACATATGGACTTATGTGATTGATGGGGAAAAGAATCTACAGGCAGCAATTGTAAATGGGTGAACGAGGGTGACAAAATCTCTATAAAAGGAGCCCTCCTCTCCCTTGTTCATCATCTCTTCCACAATTAGGCCTCATGTTGTAGCTCTAGTCTCCTCAAGCCTCTTCCATGAGCCTTCTCTCCCTCTTGTAGATATTCTCTTATGTTGACTCTTGAGTCCATCTCTCTCTAGTTCATTCTCTCTCTATAAGTAGTCTTGGAGCTTTCGCTCCCTCTTGTACATATGAAACCTCTTCTTCTCCCTTGTATTTGTAGTATTTTGAGTTGAATTGGAGTGGAGTCTTACTCTATTGACAATGAAGATCACTTTGTATTCCCTCTATTGAGTCTCTCTTCCCTTTTCTTTCTTTCAAAGCCTTAAAAGTTATTTCTATTCGGCCGCTCATTGCACACACATGGTCCATCCATTTCCTGAGCCACCAAGAAAGTTACTTACCCTCTACTAGGCAAAATCTATGAGTGGTGGATCATTGATGAAGATGGAGTCTTGAGGGAGCATCTTGCTCAAGCGAAATTAGCATGGGTGGAGGGCAGTTTTTATGATAGTTTGACCCCCTGTTAGTGTTTTGCTCATAACTTTCCGCTCGATAGTCCGATTTTGATGAAACTTAAATCAGCGCAAAGCTCTCTTCAAGCACATGTCTCTATGTGATTAGATTTTGAATCAAATACTAGAGCAAAAAGTTATGAGTCTCTGTGTCTGATAGTCTATTTTCATGATAGTTTTTACCCCCATGTAGTAAACCACCCATAACTTTCTGACCACTTATTTGTTTCTTACAAAATGTATATCAAAGCGACCCCATCTCTAGGTGCATCTCTATATGTGTTTGAATCTTTGATATCATGTCTTTATTGAAAGTTATAGGCCTCTGTGTCTAATGACAGTTTGCAGAGTGTTTTAAGCTAATTGTAAAGGTATCTATGAAGGAGGTGCAATGTTTCCTCGGAACCTACACATCCGACCCAATCAGCCCTTTCAAACTCCTCAATATATATTAGTTCATGTCATCTTGAGCCACAAGATCTTCTTTTAACAATGTATCGCTCTTCTCTTTGGTGCAGATCGGCTTGCTAAGATTATGGCCTTTGTTAATCCTTTCCTTCTCCCTATGCTTGAGTACAACATTACTTGGGATGTTACCATCTTCATTCTCATCTAAGGGAGGAAAGTATGGTGTGGTATCTTGGCATAAAAGCTTCTTTTTAATGTCCCTTTCTCAGTGATAAATATCTTTGTCACTCAGTTCAAAAGTAGTAGGAAGTGAAGAGGTGCGTGAAGTTTATTACCCCCAACTTCCTGTCACAACATGAGGGACATGTAGAGTGATGGTCTCATAACATTCAGCATCCGTCAGGTTAACACGCATGAAGATTGTGTACGATACATCACGTGCTTTGAATGTCTCGTACTTGGCTAAAACCTTACCCTTAAAGACAAAGCAATAGGGCATAAACTGTGACTATGACTCTATGGCCAAGATTAGGAGTCCATTGGGCTGGTTTTTAGGTGGATGAGTCGGCACTATCGCTTTTCCTTTTGCAGAGTCTGCAACATTGTTGCTTGCAAGGTTGTGTTGGTTGTTTGATGTTGTTGGTTTTGATTCAAAAAACTTGGGCAACAAGCTACAACTAGCTGCCGAAATATGAGGGAAGAAGGTGAGATTGCTTGCACATGAACGTTCCCTACATAGTACAAGTGTTACAAACTAGAAGCAAGCATTGCTATTAACGTGAGTGACTACTACAACACAACTTTGCAAAGAAAAACATGAAGTTTTTTGCATTACTAAGATGATTATATTTGGCTTTGTGTGGCCACAGTTGCTCTACACACAATATGCTAAGAGTAAAGGCCTTGACAACCAAGGCTACTATAAGCCTATTCTAACATATTTGATGTTATAGTAGATATAGTGTTGCATGTAAGTCTTTTTTTTCTACTCGACAATGCTTTCAGAATCAGATTGTTCTTCCACTAGTGATGGGCCAAGCTCCATCTCTATCCTGCAATGCATCCTTGAAAGACACCCCCTCTTTCGAAGCTCTTTCCGGACTGGCAACAAAGATGGTACTTCCTTATAAGCAAAAAGCATCGTATGCATATTTTCAAACTCAAAAACGAAAAGAACTTCAGCCTGTGCTTGATCCTGCTTGGTTTGCTACCAAGTAAAATGTTGTCATTAGTGTCTTCTTTACAACTTTCTTAATGCTGGTTTCTGGAAGCAAGCTTCCATCTCTCTTTGTGGCTTGAGCGACCATCAAAACAAGTGGTATGTCGATTGTGGGTGTTAGAGAAGGGAAATTTGTTTTTATCAAACAACCGCCAGATATCGAAACAAATCATTGGTTCTCGAGAGCTCGAATAGTGTCAGTCACAACCGCTGCAAATTGTGAGTTGCTAAATTATATAAATGAAGTTCAAATAGTAGAGCATGATGTATTGAGAAGATGTAGGAATCGCACAGGTTTACAACTGGGATGTCGAATTTAAACAAGATTGTATAGAACCTATTCCGCAAGAGGCAAAAAATAGTGTCGGAGAATGTATTTGGGGAGGAGACTTTGATACAGGGAACACAAGGAGTGACAAATGCCCCACCGTAAACCAAACAAGATTTTAGTGTTCCACTGAAAGTAGAAGCCTATGGACGTATGGACATTCCGACCAAACGATGAGCAAAGCACCACCTTTAGTCACGACTTGTCTAGGCATGTCTAATCTGCAAATAATCTTGTTGGTCACATCTTCTTCGGCGTCCATATTTTGGTGATTGCGGACTCAACTTCTGCAGAGAAATGTATGAATGAGACATAGGCAACAGAGATTTGGGAATGTATTTACATCTTCTTGTACAAGTTACCTTGATAGGTGGGCGTCGCCTCGTCAACACAGTCTGGGCGTGCTTTTGCAATACTCATAATGTCTAAGGTGAAAGAAGAAATGGAAAATAAAGTGGGGTTGGAATAAAGAAAACAAAAAATGAAAATATGTTTCGAAACGTTGTCACCACCTAGCTCGAACTAGCTACTGCTAGTATCCCTAGAATCACACGACCTTTGCTCTTCCTCATCCCGACTACTCATAGGTTGTGGCGTTGTGTCTTGTCTCTTATCAGTAGGAATCAACATAGAATGTCCCAAGAAAGACGATCCTGATGATGGAAATAGAATGTCTAGAACCCAACACCCATACTTATTCTACTTCTAAATGATCCACATAGGAGAAGAGAAAGAAAGCACCCGATTGGATATTATCGAGTCAACGAGGAAGTGTTTGGGTAGTGCCTGGAGTTGGACAAGGAAGACGCGAGATACAGGTGTAAGATATGGTCAGAATACACGTTATGATAGACATGATCGAAACATTTATAGCCAATGCATCCTATGCACTCTTTAGAGTTGATTGAAAATACATGATCAATCTAAGAAATTTTAAAGATCACTTGGATCTTCTCTCATTGGCAACGCCCTCCCTAGTAGTGTCATTGAGGGGTTCCAAGCCCGATGAAAATTGATGCATGAGTTTCTCACGAGTTTTTGGTCCCAAGTTCACTCCATGAGAAATGCAACATCTTCAACATCTACCCATGATTTGCTCAAGTCCACACACTTTTCTTATAACTTCAATAATTGAATATTGTCATCAATGCATTCAAAAATTGGAATAGCTAATGTTCATCCCCCTAAGAAAGCTTCATCTTTCATAAGTCCTTCACGTATATATAGCATTCCTCTTTTTTCTTTGTGTGGCACATGTTGCATTGTGGTACATCAAGAATTTGGGCAACATTATTGCAATGTGGCAGACTAACGTTACATAAAAGAACATGAGTGGCTTGGAATGCCTTACCAATACCTCCCTTTATTCACATGGAAACATTATAGTGGAGATATTTTACTGAAGTGTTAAAGCTTATTTGTGTTTCTTGCTTGTATAGACAATTATAGAAACCCCCCACATTTCACATTCTTATTCACTTAGATTATGTAGGCTTCTTTATTTTGAAGCACAATCTCTTTAATGAAGAGAAATGAAAGGTTGGATTCCTTTGTATTTGCAAAAGTTATTATTACAGTGAATGCTTTCAATTTGTTCACACGATTAATATTCAAGTTGGAGTCTGGAGAAAAGTATTTTCATTGGAATGTTGAGAAAATAAAATTTGGATTCTCTTTTATTAATGTATGAAAAGATTCTCAAGTGTGTTTATTTTGTAATGAAGATATGAAGATTGCAACTATAGTTAAGTGAGAAATCGACCAAAGTTGGCTCTCTTAATTTTCTATCAAGTAAAATTTTCAAAGAATTGAGATTGTGAATCTATGTTTAATTTACATGGAAAAGAGGGTAAAATGCATAGAAAAATACTTATTAAATGTTTCTATTTTGATATTGCATACAAGTATATTACATTAGGAGATCAATAATGAAATATTTTATTTGAAAGCATTTTCAATTTCAAAATTATGTGCAAGAAAGGTAGAAATTAGAGTATTAATTCAACACTTTAGTAGTTCCATTGTTTTTGGCATGATTAACAATGTAGATAATGATTGACTACATTATCAGATGCAATATGTGAGTTAAATAGAATAGACAATTGACAATTTTTAGCTTCATATGTCTATTTAGTAGACAAATAGAAATTGAAAGAAAATATTCCTAACAATGGCCTTCAGTTACAAATGCAGTAAATATTGTAAGGAATGTCTGCATTGATATAGTGACCTATAAGAATTCTATTCTAACATTTTTTCTTAATATATGTGTGTGGTACAGAATTTGGAAGTGAAATATATATGACACACTGATATATGTGTGTGTGGTAAAGAAGTTAGAAGTGAATATATTTGACACATTGACCTTCAATTACAAATGCAACATATGTTAGATGAGGTTTAACTATTTCTTTATACTTTTTTGCAGTTTGAAAATTTAATCTAGATCAACCTTAAAACATGCACCGTGGCCTCCCAAATTAAAAGGCATTCCCTTTTGTACTAAGCCTTGGTTTTGAAGACTTTGACAACACATTTAATGCTAGGCCACAAAACCAAATACTTTGATAGCTCCTAGAGTGCTAAATAACAATGATCGATAGTAGTAGGGTCTTCTCGTAAGATGATTATAAGGCTTACTTTTGCAGGATATGAGATGCTTCTACAATACTCCCCTACAAGTATACTTCTTACACCATTGATGTAACGTGAAAGAAATAAACGAGCACAAACTGGCTTTGTGTCCTAGTTCTGTGCGAAAAGTGCAGGATCAAATCAAGGAAAAGAGGAACCTGCATGTCTCGAGGAACAAGAAGCGAGCCGATGGCAGAACAAAGCCATAGGCGAGCCTCATAGCATCCTTGTGGTGCAAGCACACCCCATATGAGAGCCTAAATGTCTTGAATCCATTCTTTGTGTTGCTTGGCGAGGGAGAGCTACGAATTATTCCCAACAACAAAGGAAGAGCGAGCAGTTCCGCCATCACCAGTGCAATCGAAATGCAAGTAGAAACTCTGTTCTTCTTCTTCTTCTTCTTCTTCTCCTCCTCCAAGAGGATGCATGAGAATCAATGAAAAGAATGATTCTCCATGTTGATTGTGATGCCAATAGAAAAATGCATCAGTCAGATTCGTGATATCCAAAATGCCGTGACCAAAGTTGGCTTCTTGGGAAGCCGACTATTAGGCTGAGGATCAATGTACCTGGAACAAATTCAAACCAAATTTGCCACTAATGAGTGGGTATTGTCCTCTTCTGAAGAAAGAAATGAAAGATTTAGAAGCAATACCATTCCAATAGCAGAATGGACAGCAACAAATCAATTTAATGAAACTTGAGAGGAAACATATCGTTCTTTCATACGCATGAACATGAACTGCAAACACAATGTCAACCTTGTATTCTACAAACCAGGTTTCGAAAAAACTGACCTTAAAATCTTCCGATGTGATTGTATAACTTACTTCAACTATTGGAGAATTATTCTTCGAATCTACTATTGAACTTGTATAATCAATCCATAGCGAGATGAACTGCGACGAGGAAGGACCGTCTACAGAGACTGGATAAAGCATACGAGTTGGAAGGAGGAAGGAGCATCTAGCAGAGAAGAAACCGTGAGAGAAGAGAAGAAACCGTGTGCTAGTAGATCCCCAATCATGACATAATAACTGGAGGGAAAAAGCCATCGAAGGTCACATAGAAAAATAAGAAACATCAAAGCTAGCACATGATGAAGGTGCTATGAAGAGGCAGAGCTTGCCAGGCTTTCATGACGGAAGCTGAATCCAAGTCAATTGCACGCAAACGGAACAAGCAAGTGAAGCAAGGCAAGTAACACATCGAGAAAGATGGAGCCAAGGAAGCCATGCAAGTAAATATTAATGAAGAGGCAACACTTGGAGGTGCATGCAATGAAAGGCCCTACCAAATTACGAGTGACGTGGATGTGTAGTCAAACAATTGAGGCGGGAAACGTGACACGTGCAGACCAAGAAAAAAAGCCAACAAAAAAATTCGATAAAAATGAATTTCCTCATCTGAAAGAGACCTTCACTAAGACTTGCACATGGCAAGCCAAAAAACAATTTTCTCAACAAATCACAAAACTAGAGCTTTCAAAATTTTGAAGGTTTTTCATGAGAATTTGCAAATCTTTTAGCTAAAACATAACTCCATTGCCTAAATTTTTACAAAATTGAGAAAATATTTTTTACAAGTGAAATGAAATTGCTACAAGTCCATTGCATATAGTTTATAGGTTTTCTATTAACACTAAGCGTGGGTGTCCATCGGCAGAGTTATTGGTGTGACATTGCCAACATTTTTTAAGAAATTTTGATAACATAATAGTGTAACAGCTAAGTTAGCATTTGGGGGGGCCCTGGTGACTTTATAGGCCTGGTAGCTATGTCAATAGCACTAACCAATGGCGTCGACTTAGCCACGTCAGCGTCCTACCTGCTATCCCAACGTCCTGATAAGAATATGTATTCTAATGTTGTTGTTGTTTTTTTTTTTTTTTTGGGACTCACACACCCAACTCACACACACGGTTTGAGGCTATCAAGGGGCACCCGCCCTGCCTCTATTCCCACAGGGGATCAAACGAGGGCCGCTACCCTGATAGGCTAGCAACCCTACCACTGGGCTTCCTCGTTGCTTTTCATTAGGGTTATGGGGCCCTTCATTAAACATATTGCTGACTTAGCTAAGTCAGCATCCAGATAGGCTAAAGTCAATGTTCGGTTGACTAACTTAGCTATCCCAACATGATGGCAGGCCAAGTCAACATCCTGTTTCGATAGCGAGCTTCTTGGAGGAGTTTTAAGCCAAGATATGATATGGGACATGCCTAAGTGGCAAATGAGATTTGATGACTTAATATGGAAATTTTGTGTCCCAAGCTATCCCAACAGTGCTACATTAGCTAAGTCAGCTCCCTAACATGCTATGTTAGCGCGCTTGAGTTTGTTCCTGCCTTGCTTTGATTTGTTGTTGACATTAACAGATCAACTCCCACACTAGATTCCACTCTCCACATCAACAGCTACACCACCACCGAAATTATCTCCAACAACACCAGCAATTATACTCTCAGCAACACCAGAAGAATTACACGAATCCTCTAGAGCATCACCTTTCACACCAACAAAGCCCTCGAAAACCAGACCACCAGACTCATCACCCCCAGTAGCTTTACCAACAACAAAACCATCCACAACACCAACATCACCAACAAAAGCACTACCAGCATGAAAATTCCCCACAAAAGCATCAACACGAACACCCAAACCACCAAGACAAAGATTTCCAAGTGTAGAAGAAACATGAACACAACGTGAATCAGCATCAACCAATGGCACAATGACAGAGCCGTCTGTGTTATTATCCACTAACTCCCATTGAATAGATACATGAAAAAACCAAAAAATCATTGAAACATACACGATAATCAAAAAAATATTGCATCAATGAAACTCACAGTTTCTCTAGAATCCCCTCCCCCGCCAGATATAGGATGAACACCATCCACTATGCTTGCGTATTCACTAATCTTCTTCTTCAAAACTTCATTATACTCTCTCAAATCACCAAAACTATCGTAAGGATTCGACAACACATCAAAGCAGCTTGAACTTGGCAATCAGAGCTGCGATCATAATGCCTAAAAGCATCCACAGTTTTATGACCCGTAACCAGCATCGTTACATCAATTGGCACGTTACAAAGCATCATCCGACTCATAGCCGTGCTGCACAAGCTATGATTTGAAACATTAGCAACTTCCAAATCGTAGGTATGCATCATGTCACAGACGATGACCCCAAGGTTTTCCTTCCCACACGATTTCGATTATACCAGACCTGCACAAAAATCCCAAACAACGAGCACTCAATAAAATTCCAATTGTACACACATTCACAAAACGCAATAAAAAATGATCCCAACCAAAGAAATTTCACACAGAAAGAAAGCCGATGAAGCGCAGCGACCGAAGCAAGCACGTTTCCTTGTCGTCCAGCCCCAACCACTTTTTTTCATGGGAAAAAGGGTCGGGCCCTGTCAAAACCTAAATTCCTACCATTCCATGCAGATTAGCAAAAGGTTGCAGGAACAAGATTCTCAAATTCACATCATCAACATCCTGATCAAGTAAATGCTTCTGATACTGGGAATAGGTTAGCACCACATCCGATTCCCGAACACGAACAGGAGGAAGAAAATCCTCTTCCTTATCAACTTTATAATTATTTGACAACCTCTTGCTATACCTGCAAGTCAAAATCGATTCCACATAGAAAACAAGTGAACATTCAAACATACAAACCATTTCATACAGAAACGATTAAACATACTAGATTCAACATACCTATAAACATGCAAACCTCTAAACACGCGACAATTACAAATGAAAACGGTTAAACACAAATCAATGCTCAAAACAAACCCAAAAGTCACCCAAAAAATCTAACATACTCCAAAAAATGTCCGACGGCATCGCTCAAATAAATGAAATCATTTCTCTCCAGCATGTAAAGCTTCGCACCACCACGAACACAAAACCGGCTCAGACAGTAAAATAACAAATGCCTCTGAAGACCTCGAGGAGAACTCACACTAAAATCAATGTTGCCAAGAATCATCCTCTCCTCCTCCAAACCAATCACATAACACTTTGAACGCCCCCTGCTACAACCTTGCCTCACCAAATGATTCATGGCAGCACTAAACTCTTTTGACTAGACCAAAAAATAGGATTAACACAAATATTGAAAGGGACCTCCACCACACTAGTAGGAGCAATTTGGACTTCCTGTTCTTTACGCAGAATCCTACTAAAGCACCAAAACATGTTCATGAGACTCTCCGCCGTATAAGGTTTTCCATTCAATTTCACCACTTGATGAGAGAACACGTGGAAGAGACTCTTCAACTCCTGCAAATCCATTTTCTCAATTGGCATCGAGCAATCCAAACCCCTACTCTCCCTCCATTCATCAAACCTCCCATGAGCCCATTCATCCTTTATTATACTATGATTCTCACCTCCCCTACAAACCTCATACATCATCTCAGGATCGACATCTAGAAACAGGACTCCACTAGGATCAAAAGTATCCCCGCCACCTACATCACCAACACTAGAACCTCCACCCCCATCTACATCCATTTCTCTAACTTCCCCCAAAGAAACAATGCCAACAGAGCCATTTGTGCAGTAGTAGAGAGATTAAAAAAAGTCATTTCCACCATGTCAAAGCAACAAAAACGCAGCTCCGATAGCATCACAACACCTCAAGCCAGTAAAGTGCAAAACAAGCAACGTGAACAAAGCCAACAACCTCCCGATGGAGCAACACGAATGAAGCCAGCAATGAAGCCACAATCGTCCCAATGCAGCAACCACAATGAAGCCCCGAAGCACCAATGAATACCAGCATGAAGATGAAGAATAAACACCATGCCCCCAATCAAAACCAATGCATGCAAAAACAACCACCCCAATCCAAAGACGACATGCGTCCCACTCCACGTACCACTCCAATTAGGGGCTTAACACATGGGAAGAAATAGGAATGGGTTTAGGAGGAAGAGGACACATGGCATCATTTCATGTGTTTAGGAGGTGGCAACCACATGAGGACAAGGACACATGTCATTCTTCCATGTTTTTGAATCACTAAAAAAGGGGAACCCATTCTGGCTGCCAGGGTGTAGAGGCCATGGTCCAGGATGGGAGAAAAAGTGACATTTTAAATCCATCCTAGACCATCCTAAACCCATGCTAGCCCCATCCATGTGCTAAGGCCCTTACTACACCACCATGTCCCAAAGGCCCTCCATGTGGGCGAATGGACTCTGGTCGGCCTTTCCCATTCAAAAAGTGGTAGCCACATGGTTCGCGGCCACAGGCCACTCAGCAATGGGCCGGGCACTTTCCTCATGGGAAAGGCCTACCTTGGCCCATTCCCCTATATGTAGAGTGTTGGAAGTGAAGCTTCAATTTTTATCCCATCGCCTTATTTGCTGCTACTACTCATAAAAACAAAACAGTGGCTAAAGGAGGGGAAGGGTTGTTGATTTTATGGGTATTTGAGTCTCCAAGAAGTGCCATCCACATGCACCATCGCACATGAATAACCTCTAAGATGAGAAGAAAGGAATGCCACTCAAGTGATCACACAAGACACTCTTCTACTCTAAACCACACTTAAGGATGTATTGTATCACATGAGGATCCTCAACCAGTCTTGATGCACATAAGAAACCTCAAGACTCTCACTCTCAAAGGAACATGCAAAAAACAAGACTCATAAGAGGGAGACAAGCACTTAAGGAGAACACACATGAGTGGATTCCAAACTAGGGATAGAGGAATGAGGACTCATCCCACCATGCTCTCAATATATAGATGGAAGAGGGTAACCCTATGCTGTGTTGGCATACAATGAGAGGCTGAATGGATTGCAACCAATAGGATGTGGAGGTGGTTCTATGGTCCAAACCATATGATATATACTTGTGGATCTAATACTCCTACCCTATGATCCAAACTTGTTGTATTAGATAGTCAAATTGCACTTTGAATTGGACACACAATACTTTGCATTTAGCACATAACCACATGTTTGTGTGGGAGGAGAGTTGGCACGCTTCTTCTCCAAAAATTATAAGACCAAGGAACATGCCCTTAAGCACATAGCACTCTGCATTTGTACTATATGCACTTTGGTAATTCACTCAATTAGTGGGCATACAATAATTTACATTTTGTACATAGCACTTTTCATTGAGTCTTATTGCACCTGAACTTAAAGTGTCTTCCTCAGAATTCAACCATACCATATGTACTTGCATGGCTAGAACTTGTATGGTGAGGTTGGCAACACCCCATTGGGAGCACCCCAAGATAATGCCCATGCCTTGTGTGTGGTTAGAGTGGGAAACAATGTGCTAAAAGTGCATGTGAGAAAGCCAGAGAGCAGGGTGAGAACGAGGTTGTGAGCTTATTCCTTATTTGTTTCTTTTCATAGTCATTTTAGGCTTGTACCCCAACAGGTGTGATGGTGCACATAATTTTTCGGTGTCTTTCAAACTAGAACCACAAAGGCCATGTACCTCTCAATGATGGTGGTCAAAATACAACATTGTATTGGCTCCATGATATGATCTCATTTTCAAGGTTGTGGGTGCGATGGATTTTTGCCCTACCATAGGTAGTGCCAAGGAGGTGATACGGATCCAACTTTGCCAACGCCCGTAGCCATTTTTCTATGATCCAGATATGACAGGGGAGGAGACTACATGGGATAACCAAGACAACCAAAAGAGCTAAGAGTTCTCAGATGTGCCCAGCTATGCATCATCTAGGTTCCATGGTTTTTCAAATAGTCGTGATGTTACACTGTTCCAACACATTCTCAACAATGTTACCCTTAATGTTTTTAAGAATGTGTGTCTGAGGAGGAAATGCCACAAAACTCCTCATACGATGCAATGGATGTTGGTTGAATGCCCCTCCTAGTGCTTTCCAACACAATAGGGAGGATGGACAATTTTGTTGAGTATCCATGGTCCACAAAAAATGGTTCTATTGTGACATGGTGATCGAGATGTTCTACCATTTATGGTACATCCACATGTAGCAGATGCTAGATCTACATAAATGGACTTCCTCATCCACCAGTTGTTTTCTTATAAACATGGTATTCTAGGGCTCCCATTCCTTGGCAATGTGTCCTAAAATTGGGTATAACTTAGAATTCCTCTTACTGCAATTGTATTTCGCATCGTTGTGGGTTTAATGATTTCTTGTTCCACCATGAGTACCAATGTGTTGGAGGCCCAAGAGGTCTAATGGTCCAACAATTTGACTTCCCATCCATTCCCAACCACAGTTAGGTGCCAACCAGGGTAAGGCCTAGAGCTTGGCACCTAAGGTGGTATCTTGGCATGGCAAAGAGTGTGGTTCCTTGCATTTGTGGAAGGTCAAATGAATGTTGAAATAGATGTTGGAGGACCCCTACATATATCATTATATGCTCATTTTCATTTTCACAATGATCGACATCTAGTTTGGGGGCTCGTATGCAATTCACCTATTCCATCTATTTTAAGTTGTGTGCTTTTCTACTGTTATTTGAGTCACATGCCGATTGTCCCTATTAAGGGGGTTCCTCCCCCTAACATATGCAATCATGGTGTTTTAATAGCCCTTCTATTATGTAGCCAAAAATGATTGGATACAACAACTATGCACTACAGTCCACAACCTAAGTATATGATAGCTCTATGCTACACTCTACATAGTATAGTATACCCATGTTGCAAAATAAACCCAAAAATATGTTACACAGTATAGTATACCCATGTTGCAAAAATAACCCAATCACCTAGGAATCTAGATTCTTAAATACACAACATGTTCTAACATTCATGATGGTTAGTACCCATCAGATTTACTACAGTTCGTCATGCTCTTGTTTGAAAATCAGGCACCTTTGCATCATATCACCACGCCACCCTTCACCCAAGCATATCCTTCATACAATGTCCACATGACATCCTTCATTCAGTTGGTTGATGAGAGGGTCAATCAGTGTGATGGCATGAGCCTTGGTGACTATGTTGGCCACTCACCTCCGACTCCCTTTTATAATTTACAATCATTTCTACTGTTGCCTAGCGCCGTGGTCCTTGGTTGTGCCACTTGTTGCCTAATGTGCATGGTCTTGGTAACCTTAATGCACATCCATCCATGCTTCCTCCTATTCGGCAATGATTGGATGAGAGGATTTAATTTGTTCTTAGCTTTGTCCATCCATTTGGCCAACTACCCTCCTCGCTCTTCATATGGGAGCTTTGTTTGCCAATTTTTTGCTTCGGTCTGTGAGCTCCCACTTGACCAAAGTTGAACCCCTAAAACTTCTATTCCAAGGTTCAACACCATTGAGCATGTCCAAAATAACAATATTCATAGCTTATCCCCATGTGAACACATGTTACTGACACATTGAGCTTTAGAATGTTTATATATTCCACACCTACATAATCTTGCTGAATAATTTATGATGTATTAAATTTCTTTTCATGTTGTTTTGCTTTAGGTAATCTTCAATCTCCCATGGGAGGTCTTTCCTCCCTCTGTTTGGACAAATCCATATTGATAGTATGATTTCTTGGATGTACAACAAATACTATATAATATCTTTCTGTAAGGGTATTGGTTTGATACTTTCTTGAATGGTATTGGTTTCATCCACAATGAATCAATCTTGATGAGGTATTGTCTCTTTATTGGTCACAAAACTCTCCTTGAGCTTAAGAAATTATTGTATCTAATAGCTCTGCATAGTTGCACAATGACTTTGGGCATAGAGTTTGATATGCTCATAAGACTTATTGATTTTATTACTATTTGCCTAAGGGTGAAATGTGAGTGTGTGAGTGCTTTGTTTGTGTGTGCTTGGTGTTGTGTTTTGGTGCTACATGCTTTGTTGTGTGTCTTGAGTAATTATGCAGTTAAGCCGTGGAGTAGGTAGTGTGGTTGAGAATGAGTTAAATCTCTTTTTCCCAAATCAAGAAGTAGAAGAAGAGCAAATGTATTTCACTTTGATTGTATGAGAATGGCATCCTCAATCAATTATTGCTCTATTCTTTGGGCACTTGAACAAGCAGTAGAAGTAGAGCAAATGGATTTCACTTTGATTATATGGAGAATAACATCTTCATTAAATGCTTGCTCTGTTAGTCTAACTAGTCTCCAACTCTATACCACCTCATGAAGAAATGTCTCCCCTCCTTGGACCCAAAGGATATAAATAAGCTGTAAAGGGGCATCTATACCTAAGAAGATACCAACTAATTAATCTATCCACCTACAATCTAAATTTCCCCTTGAGCTAGAGGTATAGGTGCATCAATTTGCTGAGTACATCTATAATACATGCCTTACAAGTCCATAGGGATAATGTGATGTTCGAGTAAGGGTAACTCTTTGAAGGCTCTCTAGGCACACATTGTGGAGGCTGGATATGGACCATTGCATGTATTTTGAGAAGACTAGTCATGGACACCATAGGTTGTCAACAAAGTACTCCTTCCAAATGATGGACTACTTGTCTCTCTCATCATGAGTTTGAGGTGGGACCCATGGGAGGAGTCTATTGGCCAGCTCCTAAGGACCCTTGCTAAGAGTACCTCTATTGTGGGCATCCATGAAGATGTACCTAAGCCTCTCAAAGTAGAGGATGCCAAAAGTGGATGGGGCATGCGGAATTATCTCACCTCTCCCTCCTAGAGTCTAGTCTCAAAATGTGATCATTTCGAGTGTCTCCCTTGTGGATGACTTTGGTTCAAATATCGCTTTCTACACTTTTAATTTCATTTACTCATATGCACATTTGAATGATCTAAAATCATAAATATAGTCCAACACCCCCCTTGGCTAGCCCCTCATGATCTAGGAGGGTGAGCAATTCAGTGGTTACAATTTGTAACACTTGGGTTTGGCATAATAGCCTTAGTGACCTTGTGAACCTTGGTATGGTCTTTGATGCTCCAACTCTTAAAGCTCATTGATTAGTTGAATACTAGGAGCTACACACTTAAAGGAAGAAATGAAAGGAATCCATGCATCTTCTTAATGTGATAAGAGCTTGCTAGGTTTGCAAATTAAAAAAATGTGATAGTTGGTTGGCACGTCTACATGAGGCCTTTCATTCACATAGTTGATCCAAACAACATATGTCTCTTGATTGTAAGGATGTTGATGACAAGGCATCTGTCTTGTTGCACCCTCTACTAATGATCCCTGTACTTCTATGTAAGGATCATTAGGGGATCATTGCACCCTCTATGTACATAAGTGAGTGTAGTTTTGTGTAGGCATCAACGGATTGGGCAAAGTGGCCTCTCTTTCAATCTCTTTCTTTTTTGGGGGGGGGGGGGGATAGGCGTACTTTGCTCAAAAACATGAGGGGGCTAGCTACCCCCCACCTGCCCTCTCATAAGGACCCCATAAGGGGTTCATGAAAACCTTGAAGGGAAATGCATGAATGCTAGGACAGTGGAGTCTATTTTGGTGCATTTATTTTTTAAGAAGTGAAGGCCTCTAATCTAGAGCCTTTGAATGTCGAAAGTGACACATCCAATGAGGGGTAGGTATAGAAGTCAAAATCTAAGTTCTTATTCTCGGTGGAAGTTTGTAACGGGTAAATAGAGAGTAATGGAGTTTGGTAGCCTAAAGGCCAAGTGATGAGAAACTTACCATATTTCATTGATCATGTTGAGGTAGGGTAAGAGAACTAAAGAATACAGGTTTTTCCTACCTTCCATTACATCATATTAGTGAGCTTAACATAACTTGATCAATTGCATACCATTAACTTGAATAACACATTTCCTTTTCCATTAGTACCATTATATTATGTAGCAAGTGGTTTCAACAAAAACTTTGTTTTCACGAAATGCTTGTTTTTGGTTCAAGGTGAGCCTCCTCGTGATAAAATAATATGGTACATAATTGTAGAAGGGGTTCAAGGCCCTTGAACATGGTAAGTAGGATTGACGTATTCCACAGCTTTGTAAGCTAAAAGCTCTCACTTTCATCTATCCCTTAGGTTGACTTTTGGGAGTTGAGGAATAACTAGCTACCATATCTTATGTGGACACACTTGGCCTAATGATGTGACCCTACATGGGCTTTCAAGAGGGTATCAGAGTAGGTCTGGCCTTGTGGACATGATGTGTAAACTATGCAGTGTTGCATAGACTTCTAGAGCATAGGCTCTGATCATGGCTTATGGAGGTGAATATATATACTTCCCATGTACTTATAAATTCTTACATACATATAATTTAACCTATAGAGAAAGGTAATTGAGAAAGCCTTTATTTTGTGATTGAGAAATTCAATTGATTCTTAGGTGAAAAGGTGAAGTATCCAATTGACCCGAGGTCAGAGGAATAGCTTTAAATTTTCTTGCAAAGGGGGCACTTGAACATGCACTGCCACTCATGAGGTATTACCACTAGGCTACAAAAGATGTTGTGAAAAATGACCAAGTAATACATTATTGAATTCTTTTCAATTGGGGGACCTATTTTAGAGGGATTAAGTTTTCAAGTGTTTTTAACCATGTTGTTTAGAGGTATAACATTAATTTGCTTCAATCATGTACACTTATCTTTAAAATCTTTAATGATCTATCTTAATTGGAAGTGGGAATGAACTTGTGGTATGGGCCTCAATGATTAGCTTAAGTAAATAAATCACAGTACAAGAAGCAGGTGGGCATCCTTAGCATGCAATCCTTTGCTTTCCTCCTCTTTTGCGTGATCAAGATGATGATGAGCAACAATGAAGAAAGATTGTAAATCGACCTTGGATCAATTTTAAAAACTCACAAGATGCACATCACCGATGCATCTAATAATCAAGGATGTCATCCTGATATCACACACACTCTTATCTAGTAATGTATCCCGTATGTGTCTAAAAGAGGTGGACTAAACCCATACGCCAAACCCCTTAGGGCAGTCCTACACAAGTACCCACAGCATTTTGTGAAAGAAGAAAATGCAAGCTACTGCCATTTGCAGCTATACAGAGAAGAAATCCAATGAACTCCCACTGGCAAGGCCTTTTGTCATATGAACCAAATTCTGGAGAGCTTTAGTATATAAGAACATTGAATCTAATCGAACCCATCACTGAATCGAGCTCTTCTCAGAATCCCAACCCATGGATCCCAATTCACTTCTCCCCCGCGAGGAGATTGAGCGCCTTTTTTTCTTCGAGAATGCCCGCGATAAAGCTGCTGCCGAGTATGCCCGGTCTCCTCTCGATGCAGAGGTCTTCAAATATCTCTCTCTTTCCCTCTCTATCAATCGCAGTTCTTGTCACCTCTAAAGGTTCACCGCCTTCCCTCCCTGAAACTGTTGGGATTTGCTAGCTCGAAAAAGTAGCTGAGGCGTGGGTATATTATGGTGTTTCTCCTCTGGGCTTAACGGATGTCGGTTCTGCCTTTGTGTACATTATGAACGAGGGGTTCATTTGCCTTGTCTTTGGTTGATATGGGCATCGTTTTCTTCAAAGACTTGACCTGCTTAGACTTTTCAATCTGATGCAGAACCTAACAAAGTGGGGTGGAGTGCTGCTGGAACTGGCCCAATTCAGACAAGGACAAGCAGCTATAGATATGATCGAAGGTAAGTTATCTGTCCTGACTCCTCATACCTTGTTCTTCCCAATGTGTTTATTGGCCACGTTTTAACTCTTTGCTGAGCTTTTTAAGAAGTATACTTGGATCTCTTGCAATGAGCATTGTCCAACATCACGCAGACCTATTGATTGAGAGTGCTACTGAATAGGAAAGTGGCATGTCGATTCTACAGAAGCTGTGCGTAGCTTTAGAGCCCATCTTTTATGAGAGAGTACATAATAATTGCAATATTATTTCCTTCAATGTATGTCTGGAGGTATGGTTGAGTAGGATTGTAAACTCTTGGGTGACGTTTTCCTCTCATAACAGAGTTTAGAATGGTTTGTACGGTGTCAGGCTCCTTACTTTATTTGCATGTTCTGTTATTCATTCTGCTTAAATGCATACTGTGCTGTTGTGGGATGTGTAACAATAACATCTCAGTATTCCTGTCACCTTCTTCAGATTGGATTGGCTAGATGCCACCCTATTCTCATATGTTGCAGAGTTTGTAATTCATGCCTTGGGATTGTTCCTGGCCTTCTTGTGGATTAGACTCTCTTTGGGAAATGCTTACTCGTTGTATAACGATCGAAACTTTCTCGTCCTCACTTGCAAATACTCATAATTTCCATTTCTTGTTGTAAAAGGGAGCTGTCCCAAAGGTTTGCTTGTGTTTCTAGTTTTCAATTATAGCCAACAGGTTTTTGAACAATAGCATCATTTGAGAGTCTCTCAAATTTGTAATGTGCCTTCTGCATTGGATGTGATTGATTGATCCCCGAATTTGTCACCCTTGCAGTCTTCTTTAGCCTTCCCTTTGCCGGGATTGACGCGCTTGGAGTCTTCTTGGAGTCTTCTTTAGCGTTCCCTTTGATGGGATTGACTTTGTCCTTTGCCAAAATGCCTTGTAATTTAAAGCTGCTATCTAGCCTCCTCCCTCAACAACAAGGGGCCTAACTCCTTGAATGTGATCGAAACTTTCTCGTCCTCAGTTGCAAATACTCATAATTTCCATTTCTTGTTGTAAAAGGGAGCTGTCCCAAAGGTTTGCTTGTGTTTCTAGTTTTCAATTATAGCCAACAGGTTTTTGAACAATAGCATCATTTGAGAATCTCTCAAATTTGTAATGTGCCTTCTGCATTGGATGTGATTGATTGATCCCTGAACTTGTCACCCTTGCAGTCTTCTTTAGCCTTCCCTTTGCCGGAATTGACGCGCTTGGAGTCTTCTTTAGCCTTCCCTTTGATGGGATTGACTTTGTCCTTTGCCAAAATGCCTTGTAATTTAAAGCTGCTATCTAGTCTCCTCTCTCAACAACAAGGGGCCTAACTCCTTGAATGTTAGAGGCTTTGTCGTCTCTCCTATTGTCATAGCTGCTACGAAGCTTTTGAAACTCGTTGGAAGCATCCCAAGTACCAGCAATGCTAATTGGCTTGAGTCCACGTGTGACCAACTGGAGCCAGCTGATCTCTCACCACCTCCACCTTCGTGAGATGGTCATGTACCTGATCCCCTTCCTCCATGTTCATGTTGAACAACTGGTGCTGGAGAGATAGGATCCTGGATGTGTTGTCCGTCTTGTACTAATCAGAGCTGTCCACGCCTCTCCTGACCGTATCAGCTGTCTGAGTATGTGGGATAATAGAGTCGGCCACACTGTCGTCCCTATGATCAGTGCAAGGGCTGGGCATCTTTGTCTTCCCGTGCTTCGAGCTTGTCTGGATCTATAGCCATGGTAATTTTTCCTGAAGCCTCCTTGATGTCTGTGGGCATCGTATCCGCCCCCATTGTGGTCTTCCAAAGCTTCCTACGCCTAGATGGCGACGGATCTTCACCTTCCAAATGGGATAGTTTGTCCCATCAAGCTTCCTTGCTTCTGGAATTGTTGTAGAAGGTGTGGTTGTGGAACAGTAATCGAAGGAACGGGGGCAGCACCACCACCGGAAGCCAAAGAACCACATCTGGAAGCCTTGGAATTTTTTGTTGTCATAGTTTCTGAAATCACAGACAAATGAGTGGGAAATTTGCTGTTGCAATGAAAGGGGGAAGGGCAGATTAGAGAAGGAGAGGAAGGGGGTAGAGGGAGAGGAAGAGTGAGGGTAAGAGAGAGAGAGAGAGAGAGATTGGGAAAAAGAGTAGGCAGCACATAGGAGGAAGGAGGAGGGAGTAGATAGGATTAGATGTGACATCCAAGGTTGTACAATGTGTGGTGGGTGGAGACTTATATAGTCCCTCCACATGTCCCACCTAAAATCCCTCTAAAGGGCCTCTAAATTAGCCCATTTCCCCCCTTCATTACAGTTATCCCTTCCCATAGAATTTTGCCCACAAAATTTTACATCCTGGCTGTCCAAACGGTGCAGCAAACAGCCACTACTGTAAGAAATCCTAGATTTACTATATTTAGAAATGTGCTAAGGAACAGAAAAGAGACTGAGATAGGAGAGAACAAGGAATAATTGTATTGCTTGAATATCTGTAGGGTAGATGTAGTTGTCATCCATACAATTGGGCCTCTCTTATATAGAGAGTGAAGAGTCACACATGAAAAGGTGTGTACTCCAAAGGGTATGTGCATGAAGAGGTGTGTACCCCTTGTGAAGGGTGTGACCCTTGATGAGAGGGTACATTACAATAGGAATGTCTCTTCATTAGAATGTCTCTTGTCAAGGGTTGTGCCTCATTAGGAAGTGTCCCGTCGAAAGGGCATACCCTTCCACAAGTGTCCATTCATCAAACCATCCATAAGTCTAGAAATAGAGAAAGGAATACGTCACAGATCATGACAACTACTAATCAGCCTGGAAGGAGATAGGGGTAGTCCTGGACAATGCTTTCTGGCTGCCATGAATTTTCATCCTCAGGGAGACCTTGCCATTTGATAAGATACTCTACGTAAATCTTGTTTCTGAGCACGTGGTCTCTGAAACCCACGATTCGCTCCGGGGCATAGAGGATGTGACCCTCCTCATCCACAGGTGGTAGCTCAGGAAGAACTTGGACATGCTGTCCTACATGGGGCTTCAGCAAGGACACATGGAAAACATTGTGAATCTTGGAGGTACTGGGTAGCTCCATTTCATATGCCATCATTACAGCTGTACGAGGAAACAGGCTCAGCACACACCTTCCGTTTGAATCGGGGTCGCCTTTTAACGTGGAGGGACTACTTCCTTCAGAGTGATAACAAGATCTGATGACAAGAGATAGAGCAGATAGGAGAGAAGAAGAGACACAACTCAGACTTGATTCATCCACAAAAGTGGGAACAACAGCTCTCAACAGAGCACAAAACTTCCAGCCAAGGTGCTGGGTACAAGACAGTAATCCTAGATGATTACTATGCTGAGATCTTCTGTTGAACAGTCCATGCCTCTCTTGTACTCCACGCTGTCTTGCTGAAGGGCTTCAGTGAATGTGATGAATGTGGAGAGAGAGAGAGAGAGAGATGTTGGCATTTTTGGCTGGGTAAACTTCGCAGGGTGTGCAGCTCACTACGTGGTTTTCTAGCACTAGCTCTTCATGACAAGCAGGGTTCTTTCCTTCCTGGTGGTTTGTATCATTCAACTCTTCCATGAGAGTCTCGTGGAGATGTGTCCCGAGTTTGTGCAGAGCTACTTGACCTTTGGAGGTCACCTGGTTATATGGGGCTAATCACCAACTTCTATAATGCTCTGGGATAGGTCACCTGGTTATACGGGGCTAATCACCAACTTCTATAATACCATTCCGTGGCCAGCAAAACCTGGTTACCCTGAAAGCCAGGTCTAATTTGGGAAGATCATTTTGGAAGTCTTCGAGCTGCTGGCAGTTGCTTTGCCGTCAACTCATGAGGCGGTATCACTCTATAAAGGTTGCTATTGCTGCTGTGAGTGTGAGGCATGTGTCACCCTCCCTCTCTAGCCTATGTGGTGGACTTACCTTGAGACGTTTTGATCCTGTGTGGAGCAGATCGTTCAGGTCATGCTGCTTGTTGCAAGGGAGTCATCAGTTTTTGGAGCGCTTGTGTGGCAAACTCTATGTGACGCCCCTATGTGTTGCTTTTCTACGTGAGTGTGTGTGGTGTAGAGGAAATATATATTTTCTTGTGTGGTGAACCCTTCCACTTGATCTTGTATTCCGTGATAGTTCTATTACGAATCTGCCTTTCATGAAATTCAAGAATACTCTCAGGCTCGTGTGGAATAAAAGTCAAATCTGTAACTTCTATTATTTCTTGAGTAGAAACAAGTTGATCATCCGCACCCAGTAACTCTTTCAGTCGGCTGACATGAAACACTGGATGTACTTTAACACTGGAGGCAATTCTAGTTTATATGCAACTGGTCCAATTCTTTTAATAATCTTGAAAGGACCACAGTATCTAGGGGATAACTTCGGAACCAAACCAGTACTTAGGCTCTTGGATTCCTTGGGAATATGCAAATATACCATTGTTCCTTCAGAGAACTCTCTAGGTGAACGATGTCTATTAGCATAAAATCTGTCCCGATCTTGGGCACTTCTAGTAGACTCCTTGGCAAACTGCAACATTTCTTGCATGTCTTGCAAGAATGTCTTTGCAGCATCATTTTGGATTCCCTTTAACCCAACCATAACTGGTGACTTAGGTTGAAAACCGTACATAAGCATAAAAGGACTGTAACCAGTACTTGAATGCTTTGCATTGTTATAAGCAAATTCTACATAGGTAGATAATCTTCCCATGAAGACTGTGTCTTAGAAACATATGCCTGAAGCATATGCTGCCCATGTGGCAGCCCCAATATCCCCTGGTCTACCTCCCCCATGCTCTCCTCATATGGGGGCTTACAGATGGGGAGGTGACCTTTCCAACACCATCAAGAGGCAATGTATTAGGCCAAACCTGGTTTGCTACTAAGGCACAGCCCGCTAGGGAGAGTTTGGTTGAGCTCCAGTAGAAAGGACTCTCAAGAACCGGATCGATCTGTTGCTCTGCTGTAATATCAATACCCACCTGGCACCCAAGGCATCTCGTTGTCTAGCCCTGTGGTATCCAATGAAACCCAAAGGCACGCCCCCACCCTCGAATCTTGTGTCTGGGTTGAGGCTCCCAATCAAACAGAAGGAGGAGCTTTTAGATTTCGAGTTTGCAGATGACACATCCCTGTATGTAGAGGGCACCATAGTGAGCTTGGAGAGAGTCCGGGGAGCCTTGGCTATTTATTGCAAGGCCTCGGGAGCATGGATCAATTGGACAAAATCCATCATTTTCTTCACAGGCTCTAAGGCGTGAGGCCCGCCACTTGCGATCTCAAGAAGTAGCCCAATGCCTCACCACAAAAAGAAAAAGAAAGGGAGCTAGGGGGCAGCCCTAGCGGACCGAGCGAGAGAGAGTCCACCAATAATCATTTGACAAGAACTCCAATTGGTTGACCTTCTCCGTATTGCCATCAGATTGTGCATGATCTAAGGAACTCATACTTAGAGTAGTTTCCAACTTCTCAAAAACAAGTGTCCAGAAGTTACTTGTAAACTTTGAGTCCCTGTCGCTTACTATGTCAGACGGCAAACCACACAGCTTAAACAAGTGGTTCACAAACTCGTGAGCCAGCTGAACAGCTGAGATGGTTGTTCTAGTAGGTAAGAATCTAGCCATTTTTGTCAGTTGGTCCACTATGACTCAAATGGAGTCATGACCCTTGCGCATACTAGGCAAACCGGTAATAAAATCCATGGAAATACTTTTCCATTTATTACTCGAGATTTGCAATTGATGTAATAAACCCGCGCTCCTAAGGCTTTTTGCCTTAGTAACCTGACAAACCCAGCAACCTACTACATAGTTTTCAATAACTGCACGCATCTTAGGCCAATAGAAGGTATGTTTCACAAGAGACAGAGTCCGATGTATACCTGGATGTCTAGCATCATGACACTCCCAGAGAATCTTGGATCGAAGATCCGAAACATCTAGCACACATATTTTCACATTCCAGAACAACAAGCCGTTCCTAATCATCCACTGACCTCCCGCCGCCTGTACCGTAGGTGGCACAATCCCCGAGTCCTGGTCAACCATGGAGCTCCCATCTTGGACTTTCTGCCAATAAGAACTGAAATGACTATCAGTTGCGCAAAGTCCTCTCACGGATTGAAATAGGTTTGAGGATATTTTCGTAAATGACATAGCATTTACAAACTTGACTCGACTTAAGGCATCCGCCATACTATTCAACGAACCCTTTCGATAACGTATTTCAAAATTAAAATCTTGCATTAACTTTGCCCATCTAGCCTTTCTTCCTCTCAATTCAGACCCGTCACACACATACTTGATTGACTGGTGATCGATCAATACAAGAAACTTCGAACCATACAAGTAGTGTCTCCAAACCTTCAGAGCATACACAACTGCATAGAGTTCTTTTTCTAGTGTGGGCCAATGATATTGGGTGTCGTCTAGCTTCTTACTCTCAAAAGCTACAGGTCTGCCCTCTTGGAATAAAGCTGCCCCAATGGCAAAATCATTCGCATCGGCCTCTAAAACATAAGGTCGGGTAGGATCGGGTAATGCAAGAACGGGTGCTTCCTTGATAGTTAACTTCAAGGTTTCAAAAGCCTTGTTCAATGCATCATTCCAAGAGATCGGCTATGTAGACCTGCATCCACGACCTTTCAATATGTTGGTCAGGGGTGCCGTGATGTGTGAATAATCACGCACAAACTTCCGTAGAAAAACTGTGAATCCTAGGAAAGAACGAAGTTGTTTCACAGTCTGAGGGATAGGCCATTCCAAGACCTTTTGGATACGATCCGGGTCAATGCTAATACCTTCAGAAGAAATGTTGTGTCCTAAGTAAATGATCTTCTTCATAAGGAAGTCACATTTTTCATCTTGGCATAGTGTTAGAAATTACCCAACAGAGGGTACACACAACGGAAGACTTATAGTAATGTCCATGAGCTCACACAGTGTGGTGTGGGTGTGTGGAATCACAAACTTCTTTACTTATGTGCATAAAATAGGTGTGCAGACTCATCAATAGACAATGAACCAGCCAGATAGAGAAACCACCAAAATATATATTTCCGTCCAACACTACAAAAAAGATAGATCCAGAGTCCCACCAATGGTGTAGTCCTCTGATCTAACCACAAGGTCCTCCTCCAATCTGCTGGCTATCTCTAGACTCGAGTCCGCGTGCTCCACCTCGAGCGTCTGTAGACTTTCCGTCCAATGTGTTCTTCTCCACCTTACTGCCTGTGAATCAGCCTAGGTGGGCAGCCCCTGCCAAGCTTTGTCTGCAGCACACAGATCCCTGTTCCGCTGCTCCAACCTGCTTGTGAATGGCTGCTCCAGAAGGTATGATGATCTCAGCACCTTGCTGCCCTAGAAGACAGCCAAGGTCCAGCCTCTCCCTAGAGCTAAGTCTGCAGCACCTGTTGCACTCTCTCACCTCCTGTAGATAGGCCCAGAGAGTAGGCTTCCTGCTGCTCCTTTCTGCCCTGGAACTGCTGGTTGCTGGATGAGAAATGAGGCCACAAGCCTCTCCTTTTATAGGCACCGACCAGCCAGCCCTAAATGGGCCGACTGGCTGGTCTGTTTGGGCCGACCAGTCTGCCCCAAAACAGCCCTTTAAGGGCTCACAAAACTAGGGCCCTTTGGCCCACACTTCTAGGGCTTTTGGCCCTCCAATCTAGGCAGGAGCCCAGCCTATATAAGGCATGCCACTGCCCACTGGCAGCCCCATTTGCTGCTCCACCAGGCCCCATACAGCCCCGTATACCTGCGCTCCTGACCTGCCATGTCAGCGCCTTTCTGTCCTGCTGGTTCTGCCCTCTGCCAGGCTCTTCTCCAGCGCCGTACAATTCCGTACACTGCTGATGTCAGCGCCATGTAGATCCATCCTAGCTCCGGGTACCTTCCATGTTCTTTGATGTGAGGTGCTGCCCATGTGGCAGCCCCCTCTCTTCTTTTCCTCTTGGGCACATCCTGCCCTAGGTCTCCCTCCCCAATGCTCTCCTCATTTGGGGGCTTACAGATGGGGAGGTGACCATTCCGACACCCCCTCTCACCGACACATCTCGGCCCAATGCCAACACATCGATGAAGATGCTCCAGTAACTCACTGGTCGTAGTCCTCTGGAACTCTTCGATGTCGAAATCTTTTCCTGGCTTTTCATCCAATGGCTCCTGCTCCACCAGGTCTGGTTCCGCTTCCGCACACCATCCTGATACACAGGTCGATCTCTAGTAGCAGCACTTGGCACCACCTCCTTCAGTCACGTTCCCGCCTCTGAACTCGAGCAATCCAGCCGTCACGATCTTCCAGTTGTCCCCCTCATAATGAGTGAACAACTTGGAGTCTTCCAGGCACCATGCTTTGAGGGTCAACCCGTCCTTCCTTTGGCAAGGTCTGCGTACGTCTCCAGATCACTTGGACTGCGAACTTTAAATGCACCTGACTGAACCTGAGTCACCCTCCTTCTCGCAAGGGCACAATCCTCTAGTCGTGGAAGTCGATTCCCTAGAGCTTCTGAATCATGGTCGTCCTTCAGCAAGGTCCCTGCCTTCAGGATCCCACACCTGTGAGCCTCCTACTTGGGCTCTGATACCATGTTAGAAATGACCCAACAGAGGGTACACGCATAGCGGAAGACTTATAGTAATGCCCATGAGCTCACACAATGTGGTGTGGGTGTGTGGAATCACAAACTTCTTTACTTATGTGCATAAAATAGGTGTGCAGACTCATCAATAGACAATGAACCAGCCAGATAGAGAAACCACCAAAATATATATTTCCGTCCAACACTATGGACACAATACAAAAGAGATAGATCCAGAGTCCCACCAATGGTGTGGTCCTCTGATCTAACCACAAGGTCCTCCTCCAATCTGCCGGCTATCTCTAGACTCGAGTCCGCGTGCTCCACCTCGAGCGTCTGTAGACTTTCCGTCCAATGTGTTCTTCACCTTACTGCCTGTGAATCAGCCTAGGTAGGCAGCCCCTGCCAAGCTTTGTCTGCAGCACATAGATCCCTGTTCCACTGCTCCAACCTGCTTGTGAATGGCTGCTCCAGAAGGTATGATGATCTCAGCACCTTGCTGCCCTAGAAGACAGCCAAGGTCCAGCCTCTCCCTAGAGCTAAGTCTGCAGCACCTGTTGCACTCTCTCACCTCCTGTAGATAGGCCCAGAGAGTAGGCTTCCTGCTGCTCCTTTCTGCCCTGGAACTGCTGGTTGCTGGATGAGAAATGAGGCCACAAGCCTCTCCTTTTATAGGCCCCAAGGGCCCCTTGAACTAACCGACCAGCCAGCCCTAAATGGGCCGACTGGCTGGTCTGTTTGGGCCGACCAGTCTGCCCCAAAACAGCCCTTTAAGGGCTCACAAAACGAGGGCCCTTTGGCCCACACTTCTAGGGCTTTTGGCCCTCCAATCTAGGCAGGAGCCCAGCCTATATAAGGCATGCCACTGCCCACTGGCAGCCCCATTTGCTGCTCCACCAGGCCCCATACAGCCCCGTATACCTGTGCTCCTGACCTGCCATGTCAGCGCCTTTCTGTCCTGCTGGTTCTGCCCTCTGCCAAGCTCTTCTCTAGCGCCGTACAATTCCGTACACTGCTGATGTTAGCGCCATGCAGATCCATCCTAGCTCTGGGTACCTTCCATGTTCTTTGATGTGAGGTGCTGCCCATGTGGCAGCCCCCTCTCTTCTTTTCCTCTTGGGCACATTCTGCCCTAGGTCTCCCTCCCCAACGCTCTCCTCATTTGGGGGCTTACAGATGGGGAGGTGACCATTCCAACACATAGAGCTTATGCTGTCTAAGAATAATGAAGATGTCATCTAAGAACACAACAACGAATTTGCCCAGAAAATCTCGGAACAAATCGTTCATCATTTGCTGGAAGGTAGCGCAATGGTCAAACCAAAAGGTAATACAAGAAACTCGGAGTGGCCATACCTAGTTCGGAATGCAGTTCTATTTATGTGTTTAGCATAGATACGGATTTGGTGATAACCCGCACGTAAATCAATCTTAGTGAAATACTTCGCTCTGGCCAAACGGTCTATCAAATCATCGGAACGAGGAAGAGGGTATCGATTCTTAATTGTCACTTTATTCAATCGTTTATAATCTATACACATTCTCCGCGAACTATCTTTCTTCTTTCTTAAGAGGACAGGTGCTCCCCAAGGTGATTTACTTGGGCGAATATAGCCCATATTCAGATAATCTTGTAGCTGCGAAGCGAACTCATCCTCCTCAAGCGGGCTCATCCTAAAAGGTGGAACACTAATAGGTTGATCCCCAGGTACTAAATTTATGCGATGGTCTATTGCCTGTTTTGGAGGTAAACCTTCCGACAGTTGAGCAGGGAATACATCCATGAAATCATCCAACAACGTCCTCAATTCACGGTGTTCAAACACGCTTAAATCATTTTTGTTATTAACAGAGACAACGAATGAAGAAAACGGAATCAAAACACACTGATATACATCATAATGAGAAGTGTTTATTATATTCTGAAGCTGCATCGCAGATACAATAGGCCCCTGAGAAGAGGGAATATTATCACATTGAATACAAAATTGGGTGTCTTTATCCAAAAAAGAAAGGGTATGCTCTTTCCATCCAATCCGAATATCGTGGGTTTTAAACCACTCTATTGCGATTAACAAGTCCACATGTTCCAAGTGCATGACATAACACGTAAGAGCAACCGTGTAGTCTTGAATCTGGATAGAAAGTGCTTCAATCTTGTGATCCCAAAATTGCTTCCTAGCTGGAAGCTACACCTCGTAGGTGTGATCGCTAGGTATCGTGGACAGCCCCATTCTCTGCACAAGTTTGTAATTAACAAAATTGTGAGAGCTGCCCGGGTTAAAGAGAATGTGAACTCTTTGGTCCCTTACTTCTCCATAAACTCGGAAAAGATCATGGAAACCAAATAATGATTTAATAAAAGTGCAATTACAAGAAAGTGGGCAGGTAATGACATTTACAGAAATACTTGTCATCGAAACTTGATTAGCTCCCTTAGCTTTGATACCTGGACCTGCATGGAGCTTCGGTCCCGGCGCTTGCATCTAGTTCTTGCACTTAGGACAATCATTCCGAGTGTGGCCCTCCTCAACGCAGATGAAGCAACATCCTTCTTTCTTTAACTTCAATGTACGGAGGAAACGGGCACGACCATTCTTCGTCTGAGTCGAGTTCTTCTTGGAGACGTTGTCTATAGACTTCAACTCCCCGATATCAGTGGTGGAAGAACTTCCTCTTGTTCTTCCCACTCGTGTCGGCAATGGTGGTTCCCCTTGCGCTGGCCATGGTATCATCATAGATGCGCGCATAATTCATGGCCTCTTGCAAAGTGGTACACTTGTTGTTCTTGATCTGTAGCTTGTACGAGTTAGGAAAACCATCCACAAAGAAATCTAACAAGGTCACTGGATCCATCTTTGTAGCTGTGGTCTGCAAATCCCGAAACATTTGAAGATAAACCTCAAAAGTCAGATTCAGCTTGGACATATCGAGGGCTTTGAGCTTGCCTACGATATTGTAATCTTCCTCCTCCTTCAGAAACTCTCTCTTGAAGACCTCTTCGAATTCTATCCATGTTGCAGGCTGGGGTCGGAGTTCCTTCCACCACAATAAAGCCTTTCCTGACATATACCCTGTTGCAAGCTGCATTTTCTTGTCATCTGGGTAAGGGTGAAAGTGGAAGTGTACTTGCCACTTGTGCAACCAAGTGTCAACCACCTCCTTGGTACGAGACTTCTGATTTCTAGGAAAAGGATTTGGAGTGATATTCGGATCTAACACTGAAGCCAAGGCATCCACATGCGTGAGTGCCTGAATAGTGCTAGTCAAAAGTGAGAGTGAAGTCTGAATCCCTTGGATTATTTGTGTCAACCCCGTTTGATTCGTATTAACTTGCTCGAACTTTTCATCGAGAACAGTGGTGAATTCACTGAAGGATGTTTTTGTGATCAAATCATCGTAGAGGCCCTGGTCATCATTTGCATGGTAGTTCATATCTTGATCACCCATAGCGAGCCCGGGGTCTACGGAATCAGACATATCTAAAATTTGATCTGATGAAGGGAGTAAACTTAGAGAAGAGAAGTAATGGGTGGGATCGGAGCGAGGAGAGTGGAGCATAAGAAAGCTGTCCAGATAGGAGGTGACGAAAGAGAAGAGAGGCTGGCCGATGAAAGAGGTACGGAGCTGACGATCAGCTCGAGTTAGTAAACCCTGATACTCCGGCTATTGGCTGTGCCGTACAGATGTCTGCTGCAGGCCGTACCCAAGTGATGAAATCCGCAATAAGGATGTGGAGGGGTCTTCTTGTGCGCAAGCATGAGCTGGGGCAAAGCTGTGGTTTCGCTAGGCTATAATGTGGAAGGTAAAACTTTTAGAAAGCTAAGCTTTCTAAGAAAGCCCACCCTCCTAAACTTGGAGGGGTGGTGCTTTTTTTAGCATCTAGCCTCCCTGAAACAACAGCCTGGACGCGATCTTGGTCTAGCCTATGGCGCACCCCTCTACACTCTCCTGCAATGGCGTCACCTAACCCCTGCGCAGCCCGGACTGCACACGGGATCCCCTGGGGTTCCCCTTAGCCCATCGCTTGCCTAGCGGCTCCTCTCACGTCTCTCCTTCAATCCTCTCCACTCTCTCCAAGCTACACCTCGTACTCTCTCTCACCTAACACCTCTTATCAGCCTCGAGTTCACCCTCTCTCTCTTCCTCCTTCCTTCTTTCCCAATCCTAAACCACTACCCTTAATGATGAACCAATCAAGCACTTGCAGGGCAATGAACATGAATTTCGAAATTGAGGCATACCTGGAGAAAAATTCGTCCAGAATTCTCGTAACAGAAGTTTCTACCTCAGGAATTGGCTCTGATACCAACAATTGACACGACCCTAGTACTCTTGAAACCTCTGATGTGCAAGCAAACACAAGAACACACCAAACGTGAGGAAACTGAGCAGGCTGCTCACCACCCAACCACGACATCTATGGGATACGATCCCGAATCAGGAGATGTCCCCTCCGAGCCATGAGCTGAGCTACTAGCACGAACTCCCAACCAGATTCTAACCAACCTGGTGTCCCATACCACGAGGTGGCACTGTGAAGCTTGAGATCTGCTACTGGGCCTTGGGCTATGGTATGATGTAGGCGTGCGTCCGCAACTTAATCTAGGATCAAACCTAGTACTTGGGAACGAGACTTGCTCCCATCGGCTCTGTGAGAACTGAACCTGTGGGCCCCTTGTATAAACTTGGGCCCCAAGCGCCAAAAATAGCGAAGACCTCTGACTGGTTTGTACCCTTGCCACTCAACCCGAGAATCAAGCCTGCCTAGCCCTAAGCCTCCCCAGGCTACCTGAGCTAGTCTTGTGTACCTAGTACACGTCAGATACCAATCCGTGCACATGACATGAAGTCTATGTGACGCCCCTATCTGTTGCTGTCCTACGTGAGCGTGTGTGGCGTAGAGGAAAAGTCTCTTTGTTAGACAATGAGTGGGTGTAGAAAAGGGGGTAGGGGTAGATTAGAGGAAGGGGGATGGAAGAGTGGAAGGGTGAGAGAGGAAGGGGGAGGAGTGAGAAGGGGGATGGGGTGGGGGGGGGGAGAGAGAGAGAGAGAGAGAGAGAGAGAGAGAGTAGGCAGCAGGTAGAGGAAGCAAGAAGCAGAGTAGTAGGATTTTCAAAAGATACAAAATAAGGGGTGGATGGGGACTTATATAATTCCCACTTAAAGGACCACTAACTTACATGGCCCTTTTTGCCCCTTCATTACAGCTATCCCTTCCCAGAGAATTTTGCCTTCAAAATTACATGTGCTAGCCGCTACGCAAGGTTGCGGGGATATCCAAGTGATGCTGATCAGCCCGGTAAAAGAAATGGGTACTTCTGAACAATACTCTCTGGCTGCTATGACTGTTCATCCTCTAGGAGGCGTTTCCATCTTATGAGGTACTCAATGTATACTCTGTTTTGCGGAGTACTCGATCTCTGAAACCCACAATGCGCTCGGAAACATAGAGGATATGACCCTCCTCATCCATAGTAGGTGGCAACTCAGGTAGGACATGCACATTGTCCCACATGTGGTTTCAGCAAGGAGACATGGAAAACATCATGGATCTTGGACGGGTAGCTCCAATTGATACGCTACCTCTCCAACCTTGCGGATGATTTTGTAAGGATTGTAATACCTATGAGCAAGCTTTGTATTGGTATTTCCTTGTAGCGAGGCATAACGGTTCTTATGGTGACGCAAGTGCACATAATCCCCCTCTACGGAAATTATTTTGGTGGATTCTGTATCTGGCATGGTTCATTGTCTATTTGCTAGTCTGTGCAAGTCTGAGCATCCCAAGATGGAGGAGAGAGGCTAAGTAGTAGGGATCTCTTTACCACCAATGGATGCACCCATTGTGAAAGGCAATTACTCATGCTGAGCAGCCTTATCATTGTCATGAAGTGACTCACGAGGGGACACGCTTGGGTGCAATACTAACTGCAACTGTAAGATGATGCACTCAATACACAAAGTGAGCTGTGGATGTGAGTGAGAGAATCAGAGGGAGAGAATGTAGTGGACCTCCGAAGAGGAAATAGATACAACTGAATAATGAATGCCCAAAGGGCTGAATCCAATTGTATGGAGGGACCGAAACCCTCACTGCAAAACTAGAAGACTAGACTACCTAGAGGAGGTGAATCCTCACTAGATCCTTGAAGAGGCTGAGGCTACCTTGCTGGTCTGCTGCGGGGAGGCCTGACTCTTGCTGCTCTGAAGGCTTGAAGGCCTGAGGAGTGGATGAAGAATGGGGCCAAAGGCTGCCCTTTTATAGGCTGATAGGTTAGCCTGGCCGATTTGGTCAACGTCGACCGTTGACCTGGTCGGCTGGTCAACGCCAACTGTTGACCAGGTCGGTCACAAAAAGGCAACGCGTTGACTTTTGACAAAAAAGTCAACTATGCACTTTTGACCTGCGATGGCGCTGACTGCCTGTTGACTGTGTGCTGATTGCTGATTGCGCAGGGCTTCCGGAATGGTTGTACGGACGTCGTGGCCGTTGACTTGGCTGCCTGCGCTGGCACTAGCTAGCATGGCCACGGGTGTGTGGATGCTCGTGACAGAGAGGAAGGGGGAGGATGAGTGAGAAGGGCTAGGAGAGAAAGAGGATGGGGGGAGAGAGAGAGAGAGAGAGGGGGGGGGGGAATAGGCAGCAAGAAGGAGAGTAGTAGGATTAGATGCCACATCAAAAGGTACAAAATGAGGGGTGGATGGGGACTTAGATAGTCCCTCCCCAATTCCCACCTATAGGACCACTAACATAGCCCTTTTTCCCCCTTCATTACATTGGGAATCTACATCTGTCATTTTATGTAGTAACATCTTAGTTGCTTTGTGTCAATCTTCGAGTCGTTGTAAACCACCACAACAAGCCCTGTAGGGATGAATGGTGTTCTCTATGTTCTTTAATGGGCGTCAAGTCATCTACAAAGTCTTGTAAGCTATAGAAAGCCGGGTAGCAATCCCTGAGTCCTTGAGTTGTGATAGTAAGTTTCAGGTTTGTGTGAGTTACAATGTCGCCAACGCTCAGGTCTTATCAATTTATGTGATATTTGATGTGCAAAATATATACTCAGGCTGTAGTGATTTCTAACGCGAGAGAGAGAGAGAGAGAGAGAGAGAGAGAGAGAGAGAGAGAGTTACAAGGATATCAACATGTATTGTGTCAGCCTGAGTGGCTCTACTAGTGGTAGGTGCGGTGCCATGGGATCAAGAAGCTGTTTGGAGCTCCCATGATATAGTGTTTGTTTTGTTTTTTTGTTTTTTACTGAACTGTCATGTTACCCATTTAGAACTCTTCTTTTTACTTTTGTTTGGGTCGAATGCTTTGTGCTGGTCCTTTTCGTAATCCTCTAGATAGTAAAATCCTTGTGTTAGACCATTTCTGTTTGTGTGGATCTATTCTTGTTGTCCATTGCACTCAACCTTGGAAATTAGTTTGCTTGCAATGTTCTGACGTTTTTCATTGAACAAGGGGACATACTGACATTTTTGCTGTTGTGGAATGTAGAGGCAATAACAAAGTTTGAGGAGGCATTAAAGAATGATCCAAAAAAACATGATACTATGTGGTGCTTGGGCAATGCTTATACTTCTGAAGGATTTCTATTGTCTGATAGTGCTAAAGCTTATGCCTTTTTTAGAAAGGCGACCCAGTGCTTTCAGAATGCGTTGGATGAGGTAATTTACCAGGAAAGGTGTTCCCTATAAGTGTTGGAAAATCGGACTTAAACTGTCATTAATGGATGCCCTGTACAAGGGTATGTGAAAAATAAGGTAGTTTTTTAAAAGATCGGGATTATGTTGTTGGAGATCTGTATGGTTAGATTTAAAGTAGCACAACATACACAGAATTTGTGGATGCTGTCGTGGTTTAAAGGTGCTACTTTTTGATTCAAAAATTTGATGAAGGTAATGGAACCTGTCCATTTAATTGAGGAGAATATTATTTTTGGTGTTTTGTGTATAGCCTTGGAAACTAGTAAGTTTGTATCTTTGAAATGATGATAAATGTAATTAGGAAAATGCGTAATTGTGATTTATCTCCATGTGTGTTATAGTCTTTTAGTAAAGATGTACGATTGTTTTAAGTTTTGTAAGTTTTGGAAAGGTGGCTGTTGCTCCTTTTTTGTTTGGAAAACAGATTTTTCAGCTTGTAGTGCAAGCATATTTTGATCCGATGGAGATTGTGGTGCTGATTCCCTGTCGTCTTCATTTGTGGTTCTCTTTCTGTGCCTAATAGGATGATGCTTTTTTTTTCGGGTGGAATTAGTTTGGGATGTGTGCACATGAAATTGTGGGCTATTTGCCTTGAATAGACAAGTTGCAAAACCATTGCGTGAATATAGATTTGATTGTATTCCTTGAGGGAGATTATGCATTTTTTGGAAGTAGTTTGGGGCAAAGTTTTTATGGGAAGATGATTGTGAAGTGAGATTTTCCCCTTTGAGCATTTTGTATAAAATTTAGCTTTGCATTGTAACAGTGTATGTCTTCCATCTCCTTCGTGTTCTTGGTGTGAAATTGTGGGTTATTTGCCTTGAATAGGGAAGTTGCAAAACCATTGCGTGAATATAGTTTTGATTGTATTCCTTGAGGGAGATTATGCATTTTTTGGAAGTAGTTTGGGACAAAGTTTTTATGGGAAGATGATTGTGAAGTGAGATTTTCCCCTTTGAGCATTTTGTATAAAATTCAGCTTTGCATTGTAACGGTGTATGTCTTCCATCTCCTCCGTGTTCTTGGTGGTCCTATCTTATAGTAGTTCTTCCTATCTTTTGCAATTGTTGGTAACTGACTTATGCACAAAATTGTATAAGCTTGGGTGTTTTCTTGAGCTCTAACTTTTTCCTTGGTTTTTGTAGGACCAAGATAACTCGCTCTATTTAAAGGCTCTAGAAATGTCATTAAAGGTATGCCATTTTCATCTTGGTTTTTATGTTACTGTCATGATTTTTGCATGTAGAGTCAAAGATGGGAGTGGATTTTTTTACTTAATTGCCATTTTTTGTCCTTGTTAATACATGCCAATACGTTCATGCATCTGCACAGTGCACACACAGACACGAACATAGCCACTCACCATTGTTGAACCCCCAATCTCGGTTCAATAGATCGGGTTTGAAGCTACGAAGAAAGAATGTGTGAAGACACATGTGGGGGCATATTTGAAAAAGTCATAATGAAAAGTCAACAAAGCCTTGATATGAAGCTACGAAGAAGAACACACAAAGATGTGTGGGGGCATGTTTGAAAAAGACAAAATGAAATTGAAACTACTTATCAGACAAGAGTTTTCATACATCCGAAGACTCCATCTTTCACTCATTTCTCTATATTATAACCGGTGTTCATAGTGTCATAAATTCTATGCATCCATTTGAAAGAAATACATCCATTTTGTATTGTGTTCACTATTAGTAACTTTGACATGTCCATCATCACCAACCTCTATATGTCAAGACACATGCAGCCTCTACATGCGGCGATGCATCTTGCATGTGGAACTTTCTGACAATTTAACTGCCATGAATTCATTATTTATAAAATGAATGTCTCTCTTTTAAATGGAGTGCACAAAGTTAGGGATGTGTGAGGGTCATTACTTGTTTTTGTCAAATGAATGAGGAGTGCAAGGAGGCAATACAATGCTAAAAGGTGGAATCCAACATCTGTTGAGGTTTGGAGTGAGAACACTTGGTAGGGAAGATAGGTTTAGCAAAATGGTGATCCGATTTCATGTTCATAATTTGTAATGGAGCCGGAATCGAGCATGCCAAAATAGGTAAATTTTTTGTGAGAACCCTTCACTCTAAAGTGAGTCACTAGTTTTGTAATATGAAACCAACCCTATTGTATGCATAGAGATGGTTCTTTGGCATCAATATTTTGGCAACCCTATTGGGGAATCACTAAGCGCGCTAAATGAAGAAAGGGAAAAATGAGAGGGTGGCATTTCTGTGAATGGTAGAAGGGAATAGTCATAAAAAAATAGCCACCATAGAAGGAAGAGTATATGATTGATACATTAAAAGCAAAAGCTTCATTGAAGGGATGATAGTCTTACTCTACTACTCTAAGCTAAGGCCGAAGAAATGAAAACCTTTGGTGAGTATACTGTCCCAATAAATAATGGGACAATAACACTCAAAGATATTTTGGTCTTAGATAGACGACATTGGTATTGCAAAATTTTCAAACGTGCCAATAATAAGTGTTAATTGAAGCCGAATGTTGTGAATTTAGTTACTAATTGAATCAAATTCGGGTTAATAAAGATAAACAATGATGTCCAAGCACCGGTTAGCCATTTATCCAATTGCCATCGGCGACATGTGGTGAAAGTAGTAAACAAAAAGTACAACGTTGCACGTACAAACCATGCAAACTAAAGATTGAAGAATTGACGATGAAAAGGGTATCTTCGAGATAGGTGCCAACAACTAGGGTGGGGACGATACAACGTGTGAATGCCTCGCTCCGTGAGTATGTGTAAGACACATGCAGGCCAAGCCTTGTAGAAACGTGCTTGTTGAGAGGCGATCGTCCGAGATCCCAACATCCCTGGCTCACGTATTGCTGATGATATTCTACCAAATGGCAACTATGGTGGTTGGTGAGGGACCTTTTGTCTTCCCATCACTAACCTGCAATGTGCATCCCCAAGCAGTAATGCTGGACACCATCTCCCAAAGACTTTCCTTGGGGCATTTGATACAGGCCGTTGGCGGGAAAGGAGAAGTCACGTCTAGTACCTCAATTCTGAAGACCCCTTATCCATAGATCTTGTAGATTGCCCGCCTGTGTTAGCTAGGCTGCCATGCCCTAGGTGGAGTTCTATTGCCTCCTTTGCGTCCTAACCACAATTTGGATGGCCCCTTGCCAAATCCTTTGTGATCCAGGGCAGCTCCACATGCACAATGGAATCGTCTCGAGTTCCCTATCTGCGCATGGGTGGCACCTCGCATCCACTCGCACTTGCTTCAATCACGGGCCCGTGGTCATCCCCCCTAGGCCACCATCTAGAAGAAATATGTAACCTTTTGTGGGCGGAGGCTAGTCCACAAATGCGACCAAAATCTGGAAATGACACTTGTTGCCGTGCCAAATGCCGCTCTCTCAAAGGGTCCAGGCACCCGCATCAAGTTGATGACATCTTCAGTGTGTAGTGTATGAGCACCTTTGTAATCCTGTTCGGGTGCCCCTCGAAGGAGAGAACTAGTGTCGTTGGATTTCAGTGTACTCGGGTGGCCCTCCCACAATCAAAGCCACCATTGCGTCCAGTCCTACCCCATGGTGACTGAAGTGGGTCAATTATCCAACTCTTACCAAGACGAGCCACTTACTTCGAATTGTTGCCACTCAAGCATATCCAGTATCCCATCCAACTGTGTCTCTGGTTGGAGAAAACCCCTTGGCTCCACTCTGTAGTGCATGGTGTGGAAAGCGCTGAGGGCTTGGTGTGTAAAATGATTGTTAAGTACACCTCTGTCCTAGAGTTCGAGGATTACCAAAAGGCGAGCGACAAAAAGCGAGCGAGCCAAAAAAAGCGAGCAATAAAAAACAATAAAAGATTTATAAATCCCCCATTTTAGTAGCAAAAAATAATAACTTATTCAAAAGTCCATATGTTTCCTCAATGCTAGAAGGTTAAATATGCATATAACTTTCTGAGCCACTAACACTAATTTCACATCATCCATGAGATAGTTTGTATGTTCAATTTCCAATTCATTGTTTGTATTGAAGACAAACCCTACAGTAACTGCAATCAAGTTCTCTCTTTCGACTAGAGTAATTGAGATCATCAATGCAACCTTCCACACAGGTGGGGTGTTTCCAAGGACTCCTTGCATGGATTAGTCTAGATACCATGCATATGTAAATGCTTAGCTTTTTTAACTCTGTTCACTCTTGGAATGAAACCCATGTTTCTTTGTTATTGGAAAAATATCATTCCCTAATGATTTATTCTTAGCTACCACTAATCTAACCAATGCATCAAATTAATCACAAATTCATATTTTGGTACATTAAATTTTACTAGATGGTGCACAAAGACATGATAATCATCTAAAGTATGCCTTGCCATTTGATTTGATATGTAACATGACCGTGTTTGGACTTGTAAATCAAAAGATACAAGGATGTGAAAATGCCCTCTTTTGGACCAAAACAGGGAGCGCGTTAAGGATGTGAAAATGCCCTCTTTTGGACCAAAACAGGTAGGGAGGTTAAAAACTCATCTTTTGGGCCAAAAAAATCATATGTTGACATCTTGCAAAAATACAGGGATGTGAAAATGCCCTCTTTTGGGCCAAAACAGGGAACGCATTAAACTCATCTTTTGGGCCAAAAAAATCATATGTTGACATCTTGCAAAAATATAGGGATGTGAAAATGCCCTCTTTTGGACCAAAACAGGGAGCGCGTTAACAAAAGAGGGCATTTTCACATCCCTATATTTTTGCAAGATGTCAACATATGATTTTTTTGGCCCAAAAGATGAGTTTAATGCGTTCCCTGTTTTGGCCCAAAAGAGGGCATTTTCACATCCCTGTATTTTTGCAAGATGTCAACATATGATTTTTTTGGCCCAAAAGATGAGTTTTTAATCTCCCTACATCTTTTCATTGTCAAATATAAATGGCATACATATCAAATCAAATGACAAGGCATGATTTAGATCAATATCATGCCTTTTTGCACCATCTAAAAAAATTGTGCATCAGAATATGAATTTTGTGAGATTCTGTCCAATTTTTTGCACCAAGTTTAAAGCAAGGTTTTCCATAATGGGGAGCGAGAAGACACTGTCTATTTTGGCAAAAAAAAAACCAAAATTTAACATCCTCTACCTTTTAATTGCACTCTGGGGATCACTCTTCATAAACCCATAAAGCATATGCAAGCAAGCATGTATTAAAAATTACCCCTATTCTTGCAATTTACATTTTGTCATGTAAATGGTTGAACCCATGTATGTGTTTACATTTTAAAATATCTACATACATAAATTACATTAAGTTGCTATTTTATAAATCCCCTCATGCACACAAACAACATGACGTCCCCCCACTAAAAAATACCCCTCAATGCACAAAAGTGGTATGTTACATGTTTATGAGTGACCCCCCAGGATAATTGCCAAACCCAAATGGGGTCATGTTACAATAGTCCTTAACTTTAGACTACTCAATTTCAAGAAATGTGACACATAATCGCTTTTTAAATACTTTATACTTCAAGCAATTATTTTATAAAAAACTTAGATTCTTTCTTTGCTTGCTTGATTTTCCAATCACTTCAACTAATTGTCACTCGCTTTTTTGGGCTTGCTCACTTTTTCTTGCTCCCTCTATTGACTGCCTCAGAATTTTCCATACGAACTCGAGGGAGCTAAGGCTTTGTGTAGACCAACCCTCTAGCAGTCCGGGATAGTAGCATCTATCTCCAACATCCTTATACCCGCTCCACTCAGGTTAGAGAGGGTTTTCACATGTGCCTTTGTCTCTCGGGGGAGCCGACTCCATGTTTTAAAGAACTAACAGCGCCACTGTGTCCCATTGCACTTGACCAATGTGCGTCTAGACCTAGCATGTATCTCTCTTGGTCATGGACCTCCAGATGTCAGAGAAGGGGCAGGTGCTCAAACTCCTCTTGACCTCGAGCGTTGGCTCAAATGAGTGCCCTAGACAAGCGCTGTCGAACCCTATGTAAAACTTTGCATCAATGGTGACCGTTCCTTGTCAGGGGGCCTCTGAGAAGATCCAACAATGAGACTATTGCCACTATCCTCTTGTGTGGGGGGTATTTATGAGAAGCTGTCGCTGAAGCAAAAGCTTCCAAGGATCTGGTCCTAGAGTGAGACCACACACTACAAGTTTGTCCAGGCCCTGCGGGATCCAATAGAAGGCAAGAGAGCCCCCCCAGTGCAAGACATCTTGAAGCTCCTTAGTTGCTCCGACGAAGCTGATTGCTTTGGTCTAGTAAATCCTAGCTGTAGATGCTTGACAGTATACCTCTAGGGCACTCTAAACTCCAGCTAGACTCTTTGTGGTATGCTCCACACAAAAAGGGCCGTATTATCTACAAACTCCGAGTCTAGTAACTCATCTTGCCGAATGGAAAGGCACATCAGAAGTCCGTCGCTTGAGAGCATAGGAAATGACAGTGTGCCTCTACCATGAAGAGGACTAAAAAGGGAGCAAAAGCGCAGCTTGGTGCATTGAGCAAGAAAGAGAAAACCCTCCCCTGTATGACTCCCTATAAGCATGTGATAATTGATTAGCAGTTCCCATATAAAGGGGAGAAACCCTCGAAATACATCGGTTAGATAAACCCATCCTCTGCATGGTGCCCTCCAAAAAGCCCACTCCACCATGTCGTAAGCCTTCTCGAAATCCAAGCAAACGATCGTGATAGGCCGAGACTTCTCCGAGGACCAATCCATTGCCTCCCACAAGGTGAAGACGTTGGTCTAGGATGCTGCATTCTTGGTCAAAAGCTGTCTAAGTATCATGAAGGGTGATTACGTTCCACTGACAAATATATGAGCAGTCTCCCTTTTTTGGGATCAAACAATTCTAGCCACGATTGAGCAACTAGGGGAGCAATCTGGAGTCCAAGATCTCTTGGAAGGCCAACTGTAGGGGGGCATGAATGCTCTCTCGAAAGCACTTGAAGGGCTGTGTCATGCCATCCTCTCTTGGGAACTTATATAGTGGGAGGGCCTTGAGGGCCTCCAAGAGCTTCTCATTTGTGAACATGGTATCTACCTGCTTGCTAATGCACGGGAAGACCATTAAAGGAGTGTGTGCGCAAATTGACATCTAGGCTACACATGTGGTCAATAAGCATGTGATGAAAATAGGATATTCAATAATGATCCAAAAACATAGTGTGGAAAGCAAGGCGAATGAGCCTGTGCAAGCCAACCTACAGCCTGGTAGCAACAACGGCCAAAATAGGGGTAGGCCCTCGACTATCCAAAATTGATACGAGGCAAAGGCATTTGGAGTATCTACTTAAGAAAGGAGTGGGCATGATAAATTTGTTAGAATTATAGATATAATTCAGCAGTGACCAATGTAATGTAATTTAATAAGCTAGTTAGGGGCACTTTTCCCTCTTTAAGAGGTTTTTCCCCCTAACCGCAGTTAGTTCACTAACTATGGTTAGTGACTACTAAGGTTTTGTCACTAGGACAAAACCTTATCTCTCACTCTTTGAGTTGTACTCTTTACACTCTTCTATTGCAACTCAGCTCTCAAGCTTTCAGCTCTCAAGCTCTCACTCTCTTGCTCTCTCTCTCTCTTCAATCTCTCACATTTGGTATCAGAGCAATTGATCCTGCTCCCTGCTCCTTCCCCGTTCAGCTTCAGCCTACAGCCCACGCTCCTGCTGCTACATCCCGTCCGTACATGCTCGAAGTTTGACCCGTACTTGCTACTTGCCGTACCGCTCCTGCGTCATCCGTACAAGCGAAGCAACCAAACCTTCAGCCGTACAGTCCGTTGCTAGACTGTACGGTTCGTCGTACAGTTCCGTACCTGCGCGTACGGTTCGCTGTCACCGTCCGTACCTGCACGTACAAGCCGTACAGCAGGTCGTCGTCCCTGCTTCCGTATAGGACCTGCTTCCGTACAGGCCCTCATACGTTTCTACACCGTACAATTGTACCCGTTGATCCGTACTCTCTTGTACATCCGTACATTCTAATCAGTACTCTGTCGTACAGTCACCGTACCAGTAGATCTGGTGGTATTTGTGCAGACATTTGCAGATCTTTGCAGTCATTTGGGTATTTTCGGGCTCATTGTTGCTTGTGAAGCAGACATTGCAGGCAGATTCAGAGGTTTAGCCAAACATTTGGGGCTTTCTGTACTTCTGCCCCTTTCTGGTTGCAATTTCAAGCTCGAAATTTGGGGCTTTCAGTTTTGTAGTACAATTTCTTGAAGAAATTTGGGGATTTTGTGATTACACTGCAATTTTGCAGTAAAATTTGGGGCTTTTGCAGACAGAGGGCAATTCTTGCAACATTTGGGGCTTTTGATCAATTAGCCCCTTTCTGGTTGCAATTTTGGGCCTATTTTGGGGCTTTTGTGTTGGGAGAGCAATTTCTGGAGTTTTCAGTTCATACTGCCTTTCTTGAAGTGTTTTGCAGCACTTTTGGTAGATTCTGGAGAGTTTTTGATGCTTGGACAGATTTCTGACAGTGCAAGTGCAGAAATCTGAGTTGCATTTACAGCCAGTGCTTGGCTGTGTTTTTTGGGAGTTGTGCATTTCATTCCCAGTAAGGGAATTCAGATTTGTATCTGCTTAAATCTCTTTCTCAGATATGGCCCAACAAAATCAAAATGACTTCCAGTTCGGTCGTCTTTCACAGGAAGACAAGTTGGATGGTACCAACTACTCCCTCTGGAGTTTTATGGTACGCAATATTCTGATTTCTCGCAATATATGGGATTATGTGAATGGGGGTGAGATCCGACCAGCAGGTATGGCACCTAATACCCCTCCTCAGCAAGGAGGTGGAAGAGGTCGTGCACAGGGTGCAGCTGCAGAACAAGTTGTTGGTGCAGCTATAGCCTCTACTCCAGAGCAGAAGAGATGGGATTCACGGGATGCCTTAGCTTTGTCATGCATCTCTCTTTCAGTAAAAAGATTTATCATTCCGCATATCCGGTCGTGTAAGACCTCGAAGGCAGCGTGGGATATTTTAGAAAGCATGTATGCAGCCCGGAATGATGCAAGGGTATCTTTCTTGAAAAGAGAGTTAAGTAATACACATATGGAAGAGGGTGACTCCATGTCAGTCCACCTCACAAAGCTACAGGATCTCAGAGAGCAATTATTAAACATAGATGAGATTATTCCTGATTCAGAGATGATTACTACCACTTTGAATTCTCTTTCTGAGTCTTATCTCAGCTTTCATACCTTGCTGAACTTATCATTGAGGGGGGGTGCAAATCCTCTCACTTTTCATGAGTTGATAGGACTTCTGCTTCAGGAAGAGCAGACCAAGAAAAACTTGGCTTCACGTGCAGGTGAACAAGCTATGCTCTCAAAGTTTAAATAAAAAACAAAGGGACAGGCTAAGACATCAGTAAATCAGCCTTCCAGTGGGTCAGGACAGCCTTCACAAAAGGCTAAAAATGATGCAAGTAAGCCCAAGAAGAAGGGGTTTTGTCACTACTGCAAAAAGCCAGGTCATCACATTGCAGAATGCAGGAAAAGGCTTGCAAAAGAGAAGAAAAACAGCTCCGGTATGGCTGTTTCAGATTCAGCTCCTCATGCATCTGACAGTGGGGATGCTTCAGCCAACTTTGTTGGACAAGATTATGCCTTTTTATCTTGCATTTCAGAAACTAGGCTGGTTGCTTCAGATGTTCGGGATAGTACAGCCACTTGTAATGATGATACATATGCATTTTTGACTTATAGTTATGACTCTTCTACGGATGCATCTGCTTTCAGTGTCAATGAAACACTGAACACTTGGTATTTTGACAGCGGTGCATCCAAGCATATCACTTCTAGGAAGTGTCTTTTTACTTCCTTGCATCGACCTCCCGTTGGTAAGAAAGTCACTTGTGCCAACAACTCATCATATTCAGTACGTGGCACAGGTGATGTTGAGCTTACTACCATTGATGGCTTAATTTTCAGACTTTCAGATGTCTTATATGTGCCTGGTATAACCAAAAATCTTCTTTCAGTGTCCACTCTTAACAGAGCTGGATTTTAGGTCATCTTTGAGGATGACAAATGTGCTGTCCGAGACAGGGAAGATGATTATGCCTTAAGATTATCTGGTACTCTGCTGCGTGGGCTTTTTCAGCTTGATCTTTTTGAGAAAAGAGCAGCCCATGCTCTTGCAGTTTCTACCACTACTGCTGCCATGCAGAATGCAGAATTATGGCATGCCCGATATGGCCACATGCATTACAACAGCTTGATGACACTTCAGAAGCATTCCATGGTTGATGCATTGCCACCTCTTGAGATACCTCCTCCACATGCCTGTGAAGGGTGCATTTTAGGCAAGATGCATAGATTCCCCTTCAAAAAGGATGGTTCAGTTAAAGCTATCCGCAAATTACAGCTTATACATAGTGATGTCTGTGGTCCCATGAGGACTCCATCATTGGGTGGTCATCTCTACTTCGTTACATTTATTGATGATTACTCCAATTTCACTTGGGTCTTTGGGCTGAAGCGCAAATCAGAAGTGTTCATGGTGTTTAAACACTTTTCAGCCATGGTTGAAAATGAAACCGGACTCAAGATATAGACATTGCGCACAGATAGAGGTGGGGAATACTTGTCTGTAGATTTTGATGCTTTTCTGAAAGGCAAGGGTATTGTGCATCAGCTCACAGTGAGGCTGACCCCTTAGCAAAATGGCAAAGCTAAGAGGAAAAATAGAACTCTCATGGAGATGGACAGATGTATGCTGAAAAGCAAACACATGCCTCACAAATTCTGGCTTGAGGGTCTGATGTGTGCCGATGTGTGCCAATTACATTTTGAATCGGGCTCCCACTAAGGCTTTAAAAACAAAAACTCCCTATGAGGTCTGGAATGGGAGAAAGCCTTCAGTGGATCATTTCCGAGTCTTTGGATGCCTTGCTTATGCTCATGTGCCAGTTGAATTTAGGCACAAGTTGTCAGATAAAGCCATTAAGTGCATATTTGTTGGGTACAGTGCAGAAAGCAAGGGGTACCGTCTCTACAATCCTGCTACACGCAAGATCATTGTCAGTAGAGATGTGATATTTGTTGAAAATTCAGCTCACACTGAGGCTGAATTTCAAATGCCTTCTTCTTCAGAGGATGTCTTTGAGGGGTTGCTACCCATTGCCTTGGGTTCCCCTGTTGATATTTTTGATGCAAATCAGAATTTACGGCCACCTCCCGATGCTTTAGTTCCGCCACAAGATGTCTTGCCACCTTCACAGGCAGTGGAACAGGTGGTGCAGCAAGAAATTGCAGACATACATGCAGCAAAAACAGTCCCAAACTGGCTGTTACAGACTTCAGGGAGAGTAAAATTGATGCTCCGTTACCTGGTAGGACTCGCAGTGCAGCAAGGCACATGGAAGGTGCTAATTCAGTGGAATCAGCATATGCAGGTACTCTTCTTGATGAGGAGGAGCCTGCCACATTCGAAAAGGCAAAGGATAATGTGCATTGGATGAATGCCATGCACGATGAGTTGCAGTCCATTGAAAAAAATCAGACCTGCCACCAGGTAGACATGCCATTGGTACACGATGGGTTTTCAAGGTCAAACGGAAGCCAGATGGCTCCATTGACAGATACAAGGCAAGGCTGGTTGCTAAAGGCTATGCTCAGAAAAAGGGCATAGATTATGAGGAGACATTCGCTCCTACATCCCGGATGACCACCATCCGATCAGTTATTGCAATGGCTGCACATTTTGAGTGGAATGTTCATCAATTGGACATAAAAACAGCCTTCTTAAATGGAGACTTGCTGGAAGAGGTGTATGTCAAACAACCTCTAGGCTTTGAAATTAAATGCACTTCAGGTATGCAAGCTACACAAAGCTTTGTATGGGCTGAAACAGGCCCCCTCGTGCATGGTATGCCAAGATTCATGCCTTTTTGACCAGCAAGGGGCTGCACAATAGTCCTACTGAGAGCACCCTCTACATCAAGATGGATGGGGGGAAAATTTTAGTCATCCTTCTTTATGTCGATGACTTACTGCTCACAGGGTCCAATGAAGACAAAATTGCAGATTTCAAAGTTGATTTGCAGACCAACTTTGTGTTGGGGTAAAGGCACATTGCCTACCCTTAATTAAAAGAATTAAAGATAGGACACCTATGACTGTCTTAAGACAGTCATAGGGTAAACCTAATCCTAATAAAAAACATAAGTGAGTTTGTGGTGTGGCTCACTCTTCACTTCACACCCACACTAGTGTGTCTCTCTCTGACTCTCACTCTCTTGCTCCCTTCCTTCTCTCTTCACCACCTCAACTGGTATCAGAGCCATCGAGCTGTCCCTCACTCTCCCTCAACCTCATCCTCATCCACACGTACGGACGTACGGCCAGTTCCGTACTGCCGTACGTCGTCCGTACGACTGTACGGACTGACGGCGACGAACAGTGCGCAGGCTTCTTCGTCACGGGCTCGATAGCGTGGTCGCGGGTGTGTGCATCCCAGACGGCGCGGTTTTTCGAGGGCATCAGAGCGGCGTAGGCGGGCGCATTTCGGCGCAGATCTGCAGGCCTTTTCTGAGCTGGTCGCTGGTCGGAGCTGGTCACTGGTCGCGGGTACCCGTACAAAGCAGCTGCTACTAGCTGCTAGGTCTTTGAGGAAGCGTGGGCGTCGCCAGCCTGCTGCAGTACAGCAGCATAGCTGCTGTGTTATACAGCAGCTCTTACATCAGCTGTACGGACTGTCCGTACAGTCGTACGGACAGCCGTACAAAGGGTACGGACGACAGTTCACCTGTGTGGAGTCCATCTGCAGATACGCTGAGTTGGCGTCGAAACAGCAGGTACAGAAACAGCAGGACTTGGTGTTTTTTGCTACAAAGTTTTTTTTTGGGGGGAAGCGCGTGCTACAAGAAGGACAGCAGTACAGCAGGAGTCTATGCATTTACTGAGTGAAAATCTCAGTTTTGGGTGATTTTATCAAAGGGCTTTTGCCTGGATGTGTATGCAGTATATGCCTTGAGGCAGTGTGTAGCCAGGGAGCACACATTTGCTTTATTTCCGCAGTGCATTTGGTGACATTTGTTGCAGGTCACATTCTTTGTACGCACTTTGAAAATCTCAGTTGAGCCACGCTTGGTCAGGGCGCATCGAGTTTACTCGGTCCCTAACTGCCCATCGTTGACAGTGCTCAAAAGATTTTCTTCTTGGTGTCTGTACGTTGTGAGTTGTGTTGTTACCGAGTACACAGGGGCAGTCTATGCATTACACATTGTCAGGTATAAGTGTCAGAGAGATTTCATTTTGCATGCTACCTCAGTGTTGAGGTGTTCTCCACTTGATTCAGTTGTCAGATCAAGGGGCTTTTGCCCAAACCTTGTTTGACAGCACTTGGGATACTGACAGAGATCTTCAGATGCATTTTCTCCCCTTGGTATAAGGGTGATTGCTTGGGATTTATCCCATTTTCTGTTGCAGGCTTTGTAACAGGCTGAAGGATCATTTTTTTTTTGGATGTTTGTCAAGTGGTTTCTGCAATTTCAGTCAGTGACATACCTCATCTGAGGTGGGAGAAGTGATCAGTACAGTCAGTACAGCAGTGTTTACAGCAGTGTTGGTGGTTTTGTCAGATAAGTATGCACTGTTAGGCTCTTTTTTGAGCAGCAGCAGCAGTCTGAAATTACTGTTTTTATGCCTCTTTGAGCTCAGAACAGTTTGTCAGAAGGTACAGTATTTGCAGGGACATTTACTGTTTTGCTGCAGATTTTACTGACAGTAAAAAACAGCACCTTTGAGAGTGCTTCTGGCTCTTGAATAGAGCAGGCTTTTCTGAGAAATCAGAACTTTTATTCAGTCCTTTTTTTTACTTCCAGGGAGTCAGGTACTTTCCTCATCTGATATGGCATCAGGAGGAGGTGATTCTTCAATTCTGAACATAAAGAAACTGGAAGGAGCACATAACTATGCATTATGGGCAGAACAGTGCTTGAATGTTCTTCTGTTAAAGAAGATTGCTAAGCCCATAAGGGTTAAGGGTGTCAAGCCATCTGATATGGCAGCTGATGACTGGGAAGACCTTGATTTGTCCGCGAGGGCAGCTATCATGCTTACTATATCAGACACTCTTGTGTTCAATGTACAGGCTGAAAAGACCTCTTATGGTCTATGGCAAAGACTAGAGGAATTATATGCCCAAAAGAGCTCAGCCAGTAAGGTTTATTGGCTGAAGAAGCTGGTTGATCTTCGCATGAAGGAAGGTACAGCTATGACCTCACACTTGAGTGAGTTCAATGCTATCTTTACACAGCTGATTGCACAGGGGTTGACCTTGATGAGGAGTTCAAGGCTACTTTCTTGTTGTGTACTCTTCCTGAGAGTTGGGACACTTTCAAGACCACCCTGTCAAACTCAAATGCCACTCTTATTTATGCTGATGTAGAGAGCTCTCTTCTTATGGAGGAGATGAGCAGGAAGAATAATGCGGGCAGCAAGTCTTCAAGTGCTTTGCAGGTACAGGATAGAGGCAGGACTCAGCAGAAGGGGAGATCTGCTAGTAAGTCCAAATCCCGTAGTCAGTCCCGTGGCAAAAAGGACATTGAATGCTTTTATTGTGGCAAGAAAGGACATGTGAAGTCGAAGTGCTTCAAGTTCATACGGGATCAGAAAGCCAAGAAGGCTGAAACAAAGGATGCAGGAAATGCAAGCAAAGGCAAAGGCAAGGCCAAGGCAGATGACTTGGATGCAGTGAATGTTGCAGCAGAGGACAGTGACAGTGACATACATGATGTTTTATGTTCTTCTGCTGTAATAGCACATGCTTTGGTTATTGATGGCCATGACATGCACACCTGGCTCTTGGATTCAGGTGCCTCTTTTCATGTTACACCTCATAGGGAGTGGTTTACTTCCTACACAGGTACTCATGGAGTTGTTCATCTTGGGAACAACTATGCATGTCAGATTGCAGGGATTGGCAGTATACAGATAGTATTTCCTGATGGACAGTCATTTATGCTTGATGGTGTTCGTCATGTGCCGCAAATCAAGAAAAATCTGATTAGCACTGGCTTATTGGATGACAGTGGTTACCACACCACATTTGGGGATTCCAAATGGGTGATTACTGATGGCCATACTGTAGTGGCTGAGGGTTTTAAGAGTGATACCTTGTACCCTCTTTATGTTTCCAGTGTGGGTAACCATGTTGTTGCCATAACCGAGCTGCCAAAGGTTTCATTGTGGCATAGCCGGTTGGGACACATGTCTGTTAAGGGAATGCAAGAACTGTCACGTTTGGGTTATCTGCCGCCTCTCTCTTTTTCAGATTTGCCTACTTGTGATCATTGTATTTTTGGCAAGCATTCTGTGACTCCTCATAGGAGGAGAACTCCCGAGAATAGAGCACCACTTGATCTAGTGCACACTGATTTGTGTGAGATGCCACAGTTATCACTAGGGGGTGCCAAATATTTTATTACTTTCATTGATGATGCCACACGTAAGGTGTGGGTCTATTTCTTGAAGCATAAGGGAGATGCCCTAGATGCTTTCAAGAGGTTTGTCGCTCAGGTTGAGAATCGGACAGGTCGTAGGCTGAAATGCCTCAGATCCGATAATGGGGGTGAGTATGTGTCACATGCTTTTGTGCAGTTTTGCCAAGCTAAGGGCATCAAACAGGAACTCACAGCCCCTCATAATGCATCTCAAAATGGTGCAAGTGAGCGGATGAATCGAACTGTTCAGGAGAAGGTTCGATGTATGTTGTCTTATGCTGCATTACCCCATGGCTTTTGGGCAGAAGCCGTGCAAACAGCAGTTCACATTATTAACAGGTCACCAAATAAGGCTTTGGAGTTGAAAGTGCCAGAGGAGGTGTGGTCTGGCAAGCCACCCTCATATAAGCACTTACGGGTATTTGGCTGCGAGTGCTTTGCTCATGTACGCAAAGATCTACGCACCAAACTGGATCCAAAGTCTATCAGATGCATCTTTATGGGATATGGTGACGAAGGTGAAATGGGGTACAGGTTATGGGATCCCGTTAAACGGAAGATTATACGCAGCAATGATGTCATCTTTAAAGAAGATAGTGTACACAAGGAACCCGTGCAACCTGTGGAATACAGGAGGGTTATTTATGATGATGTTGGACAGCAAAGAATGCCCATTTATATGCAGCAGCAGCCTGCTGCAGATCACCCTGTTCAAGAGGGTATACAGGCTGGAAATCAGCCAAATAATTTTGCCAATGATGTACCACTGGATATGCCAGCAGATGGAGCTGTAGCACAGCCAGATATGGTGGTACAGCCACCTGTCATGCATGAAGAACAGGCTGGACAGCAGCCTAATCCGGAACATTTTGTTAGGAGGAGCTCCCGTGCACAACGGCCTCCTGTCAGGTTTGTTCCAGGAGCCAATAATGTGGCTGATTTTATCATGCTGACAGATTGTGGTGAGCCTTCCAGCTTCAAGGAAGCTATGGGAAGAGCAGAGAAAAAGAAGTGGGAGAAAGCCATGCAGTCAGAAATGGACTCCCTACTTCAGAATGATACATGGGACTTGGTGCAGTTACCTGCAGGTAGAAAGGTTTTGCCATGCAAGTGGGTTTACAAAGTCAAAGTGGATTCAAATGCTTTACCTCGGTATAAGGCCAGATTGGTTGCCAAGGGATTTAAGCAGGAGAAGGGCATTGATTTTGATGAGATTTTTTCCCCTGTAGTCAAGATGACTACTTTGAGAGCAGTGTTAGCTCTTGTTGCTCATGATGACATGGATTTATGTCAGATGGATGTGAAGACAGCTTTTCTTCACGGAGATCTCCATGATGAGATCTATATGAGTCAGCCAGAGGGATATGCTGTTAAAGGGAAAGAGCAGCTTGTGTGTAAGCTCAAAAGGAGCTTGTATGGACTCAAGCAGGCACCAAGAGAATGGTACAAGAAGTTTGATGCCTTCATGCAGTCCCAAGGGTATCATCGGTGTGAGACCGATCATTGCTTATACACCAAACGGGCAAAGGATGGCAGTTTGATGCTACTCATTCTATATGTGGATGACATGCTTATTGCCAGTAAATCTCAGCATGAGATTAGTGCTTTGAAGAAACAACTGCATAAGTCTTTTGACATGAAAGACTTGGGTGATGCAAATCATATTCTTGGCATGCGTATTACTCGTGACAGGTCCAAGGGACTTTTGTTTCTATCACAGAAAGAGTATATTGACAAAGTACTGCAGAGGTTTAAAATGGAGGGGGGGAAGTCCATTAGTACCCCGTTGCCTCCACATTTAAAACTCAGCAGTAAGGACAGCCCCAGATCAGATGATGATAAGGCTGAAATGGCCAAGGTTCCGTATGCATCTGCAGTTGGATCTTTGATGTATGCCATGGTTGCCACTCGTCCGGATATTGCTTTTGCGGTGGGAGTCATCAGCAGGTATATGGCAAATCCAGGCAAGCGGCATTGGGAAGCAGTGAAAGGTGTCTTGAGGTATCTCAAAGGTACCAAAGACTTGTGCATATGCTATGGTAGGAAGGATGCATTGGTGCATGGTTTTACAGATTCAGACTATGCAGGGAATGCAGATAACTGGAAGTCTACTACCGGTTATATTTTCACATTTGCAGGAGGTGCTATATCATGGGTGTCTCGGTTGCAGAAATGCGTTGCACTGTCAACCACAGAAGCTGAATATGTTGCAGCCACTGAGGCTTGCAAGGAAGCAATATGGCTTACTCGGCTGGTGGGAGATTTGGGCATTACAGGTGACATGCCAGTTTTGCATTGTGATAGCCAGAGTGCTATCATGTTGGCAAAGAATCCGGTCTTTCATCAGAAGACCAAGCACATAGAAGTGAAATATCATTTCATCAGGGAGGTACTGGAAGACAAGCGTCTTGAGCTTGTGAAAGTACATACTGATGATAATCCTGCAGATTTGCTCACTAAGAGCTTGCCTACAGAGCGGTTTGCACATTGCCGCCACATCATGGGATTAGGATGAGACCATTCTTACTTTATGGTCTAGTATACAATAACTGTATATTGCTGTAATTTTTATTCTTTTCTCCCCTTTAGGCACATTGGCCTTTAGGTGGGAGGTTGTTGGGGTAAAGGCACATTGCCTACCCTTAATTAAAAGAATTAAAGATAGGACACCTATGACTGTCTTAAGACAGTCATAGGGTAAACCTAATCCTAATAAAAAACATAAGTGAGTTTGTGGTGTGGCTCACTCTTCACTTCACACCCACACTAGTGTGTCTCTCTCTGACTCTCACTCTCTTGCTCCCTTCCTTCTCTCTTCACCACCTCACTTTGACATGTCAGATTTGGGGCTGCTTCAGTTTTATTTGGGGATCCAGTTCTCTCATGAGAGACGTGGCACTGTTATGTCTCAGTCCAAGTATGTGCAGAAACTCTTGGACAGATTTAACATGCATGATTGTAAGCCCATAGCCACTCCCATGGAGCCGGGGCTGAAACTCACAATGCATGATGCAGGAGAATTAGTTGATGCCACACTTTACAGTCAGGCTGTTGGATGCCTCATATATCTCTGCAACACTAGACCTGATATTCAGTTTGCAGTATCTCAGGTGAGCAGGTACATGCACAGCCCAAAAACTATGCATTGGCAGGCAGTTAAGCGCATCTTCCGTTATTTGCAGGGCACGAAGTCTTTTGGCTTGCTATTTCCCAGGGGGGGTGACTTGCAGATGCATGCCTACAGTGATTCAGATTGGGCTGGTGATTATGACACTAGGCAGTCCACTAGTGGCAATTGTTTCTTTTTGGGTAAATCTTGCATTTCCTGGCTAAGCAAGAAACAATCTACAGTGGCTACCTCATCATGTGAAGCTGAGTACAGGGCAGCTTTCACAGCAACAGTTGAATGTGTCTGGCTGCGACGTCTATTTGCTGATCTTCATCTGTCTTTGGAGGGTCCTTCTCCAATTCTCACTGATAGTCAGAGTGCCATTGCAGTGGCAAAGAATCCTGTGTTTCATGCTCGCACAAAGCACATTGAGGTTCACTATCACTACGTCAGAGAGAAGTTGCATGCAGGAGAGATCAGTATGATCTTTGTGTCCACACATGACAACGTTGCAGATATTTTCACCAAAGCACTACCACGTGAAAAGTTTGAGGCATTTCGCAGTGCCCTGAACTTATATCCGTTTGGTGATTGATCAGCCTTGTACATGACATTGGCACTGCAGGGGGGTGTTAGAATTATAGATATGATTCAGCAGTGACCAATGTAATTTAATAAGCTAGTTAGGGGCACTTTTCCCTCTTTAAGAGGTTTTTTCCCCTAACCGCAGTTAGTTCACTAACTATGGTTAGTGACTACTAAGGTTTTGTCACTAGGACAAAACCTTATCTCTCACTCTTTGAGTTGTACTCTTTACACTCTTCTATTGCAACTCAGCTCTCAAGCTCTCACTCTCTTGCTCTCTCTCTCTCTTCAATCTCTCACAAAATTATCATTAGGCAACATTGAAGTTATAATTATTATGCTAGTCGGTCAAAGTGAGGAGAATCCTATGGAGAAATCGCAAGTTTTATGTCTCCTCAAAGCTACCTTCCTTCCCTTGAGTTATCAAGAGAACCTCGCTTTCGAATGGGATAGACTTTGGCAATGTGAGAAGGAAAAGCTGAAAGTGATAACTTGACCAAATATCTCACATCACTAAAAAACTATTATAAGGTATGTGGTAGAAGTCCATGTCCCTACTACCTTACATGGAGCCTTTAAAATGGCATAGATGATTGAAAGAAAGCTAAATCCTAAAAGAATTGATTATTCGAATGAGCTAGTCATGCCTTTGGCTGCCGTCGGGACGGACACAAACTACTCTTCGTCCAACTTCCCGTTGAAGTCCCAGAAATCTACGATTGTCACATAGGCTTCCACTCAATAGGAAGGCCTTGTTTGCCCCCCCCCAAGCCACATCGAGGACTCCCTCAGAAGGAGGTGTGGATCCTGATGCCTTGCCATAGGAGGAGGAAGCAGCCCATAGCAGGGATTTGGCAGCAAGAGGATGATCCTCCGCTGGATAGTTGACCACATGAGTAGCTATGCTATACTAAGTATTTGTGTTGAGTTAGAGACGCAGGCACTCCAGCGATGAGCGGGGGAGAGCTCTAAGACATGGCCTGCCCACCATAGAGAGACTCTTGGAAAATGACGCACAATTCCCTCGGTGGTCACATGTGCATTAGTAGAAGGTGGAGGTACCTTTCATAGATGAGGAGCTCTCAAGGCCCTCCCGCCACTGGCAGAAGGGGAAAGGCATTAAGTGGACCTTCTAGAGGCTTCAGAAAGCTACCCTGATGCCATTTGTAAGTTTATTTGATTCGTTAAGATGATAATAAAGGGAAGGAATGGTGTCTAATGGCTCATTTCTTTTCCAGTAAATCTGAGGTCTTTATTCTCCAAAAATTTCAAATAACCAACCCTTGCCTTGTACAAGCATGTATCTAGTTTTTGTGTGGGAATCTAGTTGCATCTATCTTTGCAATTGTGGAGATAGTGGATATGGTTGCATAGTGTTTCTCTGACTAATGGCAGAGTATACCCGTGCACAATGCTTGCTTAGGCCTGTTATTTTCAGCTTGTCATTAGTGGGATGATAACTGTTCGTGTTATATGGATGAGAAGTCAGATTGTGATTTATGGGCTGGGAGTTCGATTTGGGGCTCAAGGTGTTTAGTCTCTATCTTAAAAAGCCTTGGCACTAACATTGATTGTTCACCCGCTGAAGCTCTTAGTGCATTTAATCAGTCTGGGAGGAAGGTAATACTATATGTATGTTTACTTGCTGTGTCAATTGGCCAATTGTACTTGTGCACGAGTACTCATAATGTGTAAGAGGAATCAGAACAGGGCTTGTGGTTTGAATTCTATGCATTTATATTAATGCATTTTTTGAAAGAGTGGATTGCTTTTTAACGTTTGACCTCTCTTAAGAGCACGGGAATCTTCTGTTCATATGTGTATCTCAGGCACCATCTTTGTATCACGAACTTCAGAAGCAGCTGGCTTCACAACAGGCTCCAGGTTCCACGAGTGGAGGTTCGTCAAAGGTGATTATTGTGCTCCCTAGTTTTCCAATGAAAGAACACGATAAAAATTATCTGGACTATATCTTTGCGAGAGTTAACTGATTCCTTTAGTGGAAATATGGCTAAACATTGTTTGAAAAAAGAGGTACCACTTTGTAGCATATTTGGCGTTCTGCTCTTTCTTGTATGACTAAGAAGAATGGTCATTGCATCTGCTAGCTGAGAGTGTTGATAGAACAGCTACAATGAGATCTGGAATGCTTTTTTATTAAGCAGTTATATTCATGTATGGGGGCTGAGTTCTTTGGAATTGTTTCTTCTGAGTGTTGCTTGTCTTGTACGGCTAGCCTTGAAGTAATTCAGGGTGTGTAAATCAGTGTTGAAATCATTAAGTTAAACTTGAACGCATGAAGGTAACCGGACTGACGGAAAGTCTGGGCATGCGTGATGGATGTTAATGGGTTTCGAACTTGAGATTGAAACTGCACTTGTGTTGTGTATTTAGAGGGCGAGTTTGGGCATGTTCCTGGATTCATCTAGAAATATTTGCCACTGTATGCTCCAATTACTGGTTGACCCAAGCGCCATTTTTCAGACAGTACAGTCCGTATTGTACAGACGTTCCATATAGCAGTACTTTTGTAGCAGGCTAAAAGGGATATCTAGACTGCAATAATCTTACCCTGGGCCAAAAATTAAAACAACAGCAGATGGATGGTCTAACATAAATTGTCCGGAGGTTTTGCTTAACAGAGATTCTTAAATGCAAATACTATTCTCCTATGTCTGATGTTCCTACGTTTTGGGTTATGTAATTGTTTGGAAATCTCTCTTTTAAAAGATTGTTAATATCCACGTGTGAGTGTCTTTTCTAACATTTTAATGTTTGGGATTTGTACTTGTGTCGCAGAAGAAGAAAAAGAATAAGAGTGATCTGAAGTATGACATTCTTGGATGGATTGTACTCACTGTGGGGGTTGTAACTTGGGTTGGAATGGCCAAATCAGCCATGCCACATCCCCCTCCTGTCACATAACAAAAGACATGCCTTGCCTTGCCTTAAGTGTATTATTTTTGCAGATGAGGGAGGGGGGGAATGAGAAAGTGGTTGTGAACTTTTGTTCTTGGGTTGCATTTTATCAAACAATGACAGGTTTTAGGAGAGGATTGTATCTACAACAGGTGTGTTTGCAACCGGCCTTTATTATTTTAGGAATGCCACCTCCCCTCGTTTTAAATATTTTAAGTTCCATCTTACGATCATGTATACAATGAGGTGATGTCATGTCATTGAAGCCTACTTGATCGTCATTTCTGGTTTCATGTTGACAAGTGAATTCTGGAACTTTTGAATGACGGATGGAGTTCTTGACAATGTAAAGCTATGTGAGAGAAGTCTCACAATTAAGATTTCACCAACCGGGAAAGGGGGGGCGGGGATGTCGTACAGTAGAGGAACGAGACTACGGTTTTTCATTTTGTATATGCATCTGCTGCACAGCAAGCATGCAAAAGTCGTGTGTAATGGCCAGCCTTTTTGGTTGATGATTTTTATAGCTTTGTGTTGGAATCAGTTACTGTTTTGAAGAAAAATTTTCAGCTTCTACTCAAGCGCTGAGATGACTTGTCCCTGGCTGGGTCTGTACGTTTCTTTAAAGGGAAAGCTCAGAGTGTCTTAAGTCTCGAAGATTGTGGACACCTACCTCAGTTTTATTCCCTGAGGGAACATTCAGACTGTTTCGATGTTTCTGAAGTCTCGAAGATTGTGAACACCTACCTTGGTATCATTTTCTTGAATAAAAACCTCTTAGTGTAGCTTATCGTCAAGTCTCTCAGATTTTGAAAGTAGATAGCAAATGGACATAAGAACGGATATTGTAGGCTGCACAACACTGTTGGTGGTATTTTAATGGCTGTGCTGTGAGTAGAAATATCATATTATATTTTACAGATAAGAGATTGCAAACCATGAAATACATAAATATCATATGGACATAAAATAAACCTGTGGCAAGCATGTTTTTGTGTATATCAACAGTTAAAGTACGTGCTGTTTTGAACATTATGAAACATATTGAGTTACGAGAAGTAGGTGTGATTGGCAATGCTGAATTTGCATGGCATATTCGCTGGTCGATCGAGGATTAAAGTATGCTATGGCTGACAGAGTGGTGTTGCATGGTTAATAACCAATCATAGTTACAATCAAACGTCTGGAGGCTCCAAACGTTTGATAAGTTTGTGGAGTTTCCAAACGTGGGTTTTTTAATATCATAATTTGATTTAAAAAAATGCTATGCGGCATATTTTGACATATTGTCATTACAAATAATAATACACAGCTTACAAGCTAGAAATTTCATGAAAATTTAGTCTTTTAAAGCAAAAACCAGTTACAAACTTACCATTGCCAAACCAGTCACATTTTGAGTTTTGACTCAAAGAGTTGAATTACAAAGCTTGGAACTTGGCACCTAGGCCCATAAACTGAAAATAAATTTATAAAGTCAAATACGAAACCTTTTTTCTCAAAAAACAGCTTACAAGTTAGAACTTGCAAGCTGCAAAATATGAAACCTGAAAGTGATTTTGTCCCCATGTCGAGGCTAGTATTGGTTACAAGTTAGAACTTGCAAGTTGCAAAACCTGAAAGTGATTTTGTCCCCACTTCAAAGCTAGTAACTAGTTGCTAAATAGTCAGAGCTTGGTAGCTAGTAGATAGCATTTAATACTAGAGCAGGTTACAGCATGCTACCCTAGGGCCTAGAGAGCGGAGGGAGAGTTGTCGCTTTCAACGTAGGATGTACGGATGCCATGGCGCAAGTATGGGCATGAAAAAAGAGAGAAATCTGCATAGTTGAAGACGGTATGATCAAATGCATTTTGGGGGTATTATCTTTCCCCAATCAATGGCCCATAGTCCCAATCTGTTTGCAACTTGGGGGGACCTTTGGAGAGCACTTCGTTTCCCACCACGGCTTCATCGTATAGGCTAGTTCCAAATGATCATGACCAATTTGAACACTCGCTTGCATTTTTGTTAGAATATGAAGTTAAGTGTGAATGTGTCCTAGAGCTAGGTGAATTGGGGGTGTGAGGTGCAGGTCTAGTGACCTCACTTGTGATGTCAAAAGAGAAGGAAACCCTTGTACTTGCTTATGAATCATCAATCAAAATCTGCAATTGTTGCCTCAGATTCGTGCTTCATGTCTCTCTTCCTTTCTCCTTGGTTCCTTCATGTGGTATCAGAGCCACCTTGAAGCTCCTTCCTGATGGCATTCCTCTCCCCCCGCACACCTGCGCCATAAATTTCAGTCCCCTTAGGCCTGCTGCTACGTAAACTTTGGAAGATCACATGAAGAATCGCCTTGGGAATTGAGAGTTGAGCTACATCGTCTATCTGCTAGTGCCAACAGTTCTCTATATGTGATTGCCAAAGCATAAAAGCTGCTTCCCCCATCGAGATGCCTACTTCACCCTCTAAGGTCTTCTACATCAATGCTTCATCAGATTAATACTCCACCGACGTTCATTGCCCCAATTCGTGGTGGCTGTTCAAGGTTGCCTTCCTCTGCTTTTAGATCTTGTCACATTTTTTGTCAGATCGTTGATTGGATAAGCTTCCATTTAGAAGACGGGCCACTCCTACAGAAGTGATGCTTATTCTGCTCACAAACGTCAGGACTTCTCTCCAACATCACGTCGCTTGCCATGTCATGATTCTTTCCTAGATTTGCGATTTTCCTAATCTGTCAGAGGAGTCAAAGTATATGTTCCAAAGGTCACGTGCTAGAGCTGGCCAACAAAATTTGACTCTTATTTCTGAAACGACAACTGAGGAAGATCACCTGTGATTCGAGTTTGCCATTCACCTCCCAGCTCCACCGATGTGGGAAAAGGCTAACGACGGAGAGGCAGCTTGAGACTCACAGAGCATCGTGATGAAGACTTGAAACATTAGAGTGAACATTGTGCCATCTGTTGATGTTTGTTGTTGCTACTTCCCATTGATATCTTCGTGAGCTCGTGGATGCAGGAGATGTTGGATAATCTGTTGCTCGCTCGTTGATTTTCGACATTTTGAGCAGTTTGCAACATGTAAATTTTTAGGGCTTTCCGAAAATCATGTGAATTTGTTCTTGATTTACGCATTAATTTGGGCGTTTTGCAAAATTAAGCAAAATTTCTCAAATTTGTGGACTTCTATTTGAGATTGGTGATTCTCAGCCCGACACTTTGAGAGTCATGCTGTGATTGCCTCATGCAGCTGCTCCCATGCACCACGAGTTCTCCTCTGCCTTGCTAACCTTGTTACATGAGTTTTAAGATTGTTTTCCGTGGAAGTATAGGGACATGAAGGGCGTGCTGCTAGAGGTAGTGCAACATACCATCCTTATGATGGATGACATTAGGCCGGTATGGCAATGACCCTATCACAGCCTCAACCATGAACATTATAATTTGGCACCAAAACTTATTTGAGCTCTTAGCCTGACCGTTTGCTCAGTGGTAATATGGAGTGGACTCCCGATGCACAATGAGGAACTCACTCATCAATATTCAAATTGTATTGTTCACGAAATGCATCCCTCAGTTGCTCACAATCTCAAGTGGAAGGCCGAAGTGGGATATTACGTTTTTGTGTAGGAACTTCATGATGGCCCTTGCATCTGCTTTCCTTGTGGCTTTGGCTTTGGCCCATTTGGTGAAATAGTCCATGGCCACTATAATCTAACGGGCTCGAGTTCCTTTAGCAGAGGGAGTGATTCGACCCACAAAATCTATCCCTTACTTTTCAAAGGACTGGTCAATGAAAACTCCAGTCAAAGGCATGTAGTCCTAGTTGTGTGGTATGGAGACACGTTGCCAAGGATTACAGTCTTTGACAAACTCAACAGGATCCGCAAAGAGCATTGGCCACCATAATCCAGCTTGCAACACCTTAGGGCTATAAGCTCTCCCGCAAAGTGGCCACTGGCAATGCCAAAATGAGCTTCCTCTAGGACTTCCACACAAACTCATCTTCTCGGACACATCGATTCATAATACCATCTTTTTCCATCCAGTAGAGTTGTCTGGCTATCAATTGATATGGGCCACATCTTTGATCAATTCTCTAGCCCCTATTCTTATTGAGAGTTTTGTCCTGGGGGAGCCCATTTGCTAAGAAGTGTTCTATCTCTTATGGCCACTCAGGAACCAAGTCCACCGAGAATATTGGGGCATCTAGAAGATTGTCTTCCACTTTTATCATAGAGAGTTCTTCATTAGGGATCTGATCCATAGGACTAGCCCTGAAGTGCATACGTCCTATTCTGACCGCCACTAAGAAGTCCCTTTCTAACCGCATACATCCCTTTTTGACCCCCACTCTGAAGTCAAATTCTAAAAGGATGAGCATCCACCAATGAGTGATACAACCGATCATGCATTGTTTGTTGACTAAGTAAAGGAGAGCCTGGTGATCTATGAAAAAGACAAACTTGTTTGCTAACAAGTAATGCCGAAACTGTTTAACTGCATACACCATGGCCAATCCTTCACGTTCGGTTGTGGTATAGTTTATCTCAGCATCGTTCAGCTGGAGACTAGAAAAATGTAAGATATAATCCAAGTTAAACTCATTGGGCTATGCCAGTATGCACCCTATCACAAATTTTGAGGCATCAATGTGAACATGAAATACTAAGTCCCAATTGGGCACTTGCAGAATAGGGGCAGACGCCAAGACCAACTTGAGGGTCTCATAGGATAGTTGACACTCTTTTGTCCAATGGAATACAATCAGCAATTTGTACAAGGGGCACGAAATCTCGGTAGTAGCCCGTATGCTTGGTAAATTGTTGTACACCCTTTGTATTCGTGGGTGGGGTTAATTCCACAATAAGCTTAATCTATTACAGTTTGTAGAAATTCCATTGTTGGACACTACGTGCCCGAGTATCACCCCATGCTTCACCCAGAACTGGCACTTCAAGGGGTTGAGGAAGATTCAATAGAGATGAATTGTGCTCCAGCCAGTTACTTACATAGATCTGTTGAAATGATGATGATATATCTCCATGGTTGTAGATTTTTCCTTTTGGCTATAAGGTACTTACTAAGGTTTGTAGACTTTTTTATTTGCTAGTTGGATTAGGCCCAATTCTTTAGCTCCTTCCCTCTCCTCCCTTTCTTTGTCAAAGAGTCTCTTCCATGTACAAGTGAGAGTCTAGTATGGGGATAAGGATATCAATAGATTTAGTAGAGCTGTTACTTGAGGGTGAGGCTTCTTCCTCTAAATTTCCTTCCTGGAGAAGGAAGATGAAGGTCATCTCCTAGGAAAGAAACCTATTTCTTGTATCCCCATGATCCCCAATTCTAGAAGGTCATTGGTATCTATATCCCTAAGCCCATCCTCCATAATATTATCACAAAAGTGATTCGAGAGTGATCCAATCACTTCACAGAGTTGAGTTCCTCCATGAAACGGTACTTAATGTAATCTACCAAAACTCATAGTTTTGTAAACTCATCAAGTGGATATGCAAAAGCATTGAACTTGTCTTGCACGTAGTTGATGAGATCTTTGAAGACATCCTTGGCTCTCATGTGTGTTCCTAGGACATCTAACATCTTGTCAAATACTAAAAAAATCTCCTCCTCCCTATTTACGAATGGAATATTATAGCTCTTGATGAATCCATGGAAGACATAGTGAAACAATGATTAAGGGAGTGAGATAGTTTTGAGAATGGGAGAATATGGGTCTCTAAAAGTGAAGGTGATGTGAAATTGCCTCTTATCTCTATATAAATTCAAATCCTAAAAATAAAGACCCTAAATCCTAAAATCGCAAATATTGTTTGAAAATTTTAGAAATGAAAGCATAGTAAAAAATCAAAATAAATTACACCATATATTCTATGTCCTCCATTTCTTGAAGCAAGAGCTTGCAAATGCTAAAGAACTTAATACCTCCACTAGTCAATCACATTGTTTACTATCTTCAATGTTATAGGAGGGATGAAATTGGCACTATGCGTGCATTTCTCTACATGTGTACCTATCTTTTTATTGTTTAAGGTAAAGCTGAAGGACTGTGACATGCCATTCTCTATTACCAATAGTGTTCTTGCACAGCCCTTAGAGTCCATTGTGATGTGACATACACTTTCTTGATATCTCCCTGATCAACCTCAATAGATAAAATTACCCCTATACTATCTTCATTATTAGAATCAAGGGGAAGCCACTGATTGCTTGTTTTCTCCAATGCATATACTAGAAAGCTAAATACAACATTTTGCATGATATGTGGTACTAATAACCACACTATCACCCTTTGTTCAGCTAACCAAGTTCCCCAATTCAACCAAGCAAATCTTCAAGACCATTTTCATCTACACGCTTGCAGGACTGCATACTTTTTTATCTATGCATATGTATATTTTAAAAACAAAACAAAAATGTATAGAGGCAGAATAGCCTTGCCCATCTAGAGACAAAATGTGAACTTCATGGCCATGTCCACATCCTTTATGATCTTATCCTTGTATGATTACAATGTCCTTGAGTCCACCGTGCTACAATCCATGTCTTAAAGTTGTGGTGGTGCAATGCTTTGAAGATGTCATACTTTGAAGTCCTTGGAGTGATGTATATTGCATTATACCAATACACATTCTTCTTTTGCAAATAGGAAGACTTCTCCCCATCATGAATTTGCTTACCTAAATCCACACGAACTTATGAATGACTCGAATGGTTCCCACTCCTCGAAACCCAAAGAAAATACATCTACCATGAATAAGAGCTCTTATTAAATCTACATAAATTTTCCAAATGGACTCATTGTGACTCACACATAAAAAAGGTACATAGATAGAAGGACTTACATTGTGATGGCATCCTTTTCTATTGATTAGAAAGAGGCAGGTGCATGTCTTTTTCCATATAGATGTGTTGCACCTTTGTAAGCCGTCCTTCATTCCAAAACTTGAACTTCAAGATGCAACCCTTCCACTCATGCAAGATATCATCTCTCTTGGTCTTTGGAAGCTTATGTGGACCTTTGGTGGCTGATCCCTTCATGAGACTGTACAGTCATTCAAGGTCTATGTGTAAGGGATCCACTCATCCAATGCATTTTTGGTCTTTTGGAGCACATAAGGGATCACAACATTGCATGATATTGTAGCCTTGATCCTCACCATGCTCTTAGGGCAATGAAGAGGAGGAATAGAGGTCATAAAAAAAATAACAAAACTCTGAATGGAATTCCAACATAGGGCAGTGCAACTTGGAGGAAGAGAGGCAAAGGAAAGAGGTGTGTGTGTGTGTGTTTGTGAGAGAGAGAGAGAGAGAGAGAGAGAGAGAGAGAGAGAGATTAATCCCTTGAAATTAGGAATAACTGAATCAAGGCCCCTTTGAGACCCTGTTTCTCCCCTAATGGAGGCCCATAAGCATGTCAAAAGCTAGTTCCATTTCTTAATTGATAACATCAAACTTGCTAGCAAGCCATTCACCTTTTGGTTTTCAACCATTTTGGGCCTCTTTGCAATCATTTAGGGAGCACAACTTGGTGACATGTATGGCTGGATGCAGCAAAACATGGCCGCCCTTTTTTCCCAATATGTGGCATCTCCCACACTTGCATTCAAATTTAAAAATGCTCGATCTCACTAAACTAAATATTGAAGGATTAAATTAATGGGATAATTCCAATTCTCATAACATCCCTCTTGCTAATTGCAATTGCCCTCAATTGCGAGACAAAAAAGTAGTCAATAAATCAGGGTAGTGGCAAAAATATCGCTCGGGCATCCACTTAGCATCCTCAACGGGGTGGTTCTTAAATGTAAGAAGATAAATTGGATACGAGTTTCCATGTCTCCTTTGAGTGATTTGTTGATCAATGATCTGGTTTGGCTCTAAGAGCTAGGTCTCTCCTTGAAGCAACGGGGCATCGTTTAAAATAGGTCAAACTGGTGGGTCTCCATGGAAAGGTTTCAGGAGGTGCACATGAAAAGAATTATGAATTTTCCCAATCGGGTGTAGTGATAGCAGCAGACTTGTACAAGGATCTGAGCCGATAGGCATTGTCATTAATGCACTCCACAACTTTAAAGGGACCATAGGATTTAGGGGCAAACTTAACTACAGGTTGTGTCTCAATACTCTTAAGTCTGCGCTTCTCAATACGTAACATGACTAGGTCACCTTCAGCAAATACAACTTTCTTTCTACCCTTGTTTGCACATGCAGTATGCACAGCTTGAGCATGCTTGATATTCTTTTTGACAATAGTCAAAATGCTAGAGAAATCTTCAGTAAATCGATCAGCAACCTCTACTTGGTGCTTAAGGTGGGTCAATGGAGTAGGAATGGTCTTTCCACAGACAATTTAGAATGGAGATTTGCCTGTAGCAGAGTGCTTAGTGTTGTTGTAGGCAAATTGTAATATGTGTATAAATTTGTCCCATTTGCCTGGCTAACTAGACACGTAAGCATGTAACATGTCACAAATAGTATTTTGTGTGACCTCGGTTTGGCCATTAGACTCGGGATGAAAAGCAATGGAAAAATCTAACTTCGTACCAAGATTGTCAAAGAGTGCAGCCCAGAAGTTACTACGAAATTTACTATCCCAATTTGACACAATTACTTTTGGAAGGCCATGGTGTATAAAGATGTGCTTGATGAACAAATGAGCAGCTTGAACTGCGGTCAAGGTCTTCTTACAAGGAATAAAGTAAGCCTGCTTGCTAAATCTATCAATGATAGTCCAAATCATATCAAAACCTGAGCTAGTTGTAGGAAATCCAATAATAAAGTTCATAGAAATATGCTCCCATGGGCCATCAGGAATTGGTAAAGGCATAAAGGTCGACGGCTCAGTGCATCGGCAACTACATTGTCTTTGCCTAGTTGATATTGGATCATTGGTTTAAAGCTGTCAATAAAGGCAGCCCATTTAATGTGCCGATCCGAGATCACCGGCTGAGTAAGGAGATGTCTAAGACTTTGGTGATCAGTCTTAATGAGTAACTCAAAACCCATAAGATAGTGTTTCTAGAGTTTAAGGGCATGCACCACAACGGCTAATTCTTTATCATACATGGAATAGTTTAGCTTTGCTGGTTTTAATTTATGTGACTCGAATGCAATTGGATGGTTATCTTGCATGAGCACAGCCCCAAAACCCTGTCCACTAGCATCAGTAACCATGACAAAGAAGGGTCTCGTAAAGTTCGGCATGGTTTAAACTGGTGTGTGCGTTAGTGCACCCTTAAGTCGTTGAAAAGCTAAAGTGTGCTGCTCACCCCAAGGGAAAGCACGAGTCTTACACAGTAGTTTGGTCAATGGATGTGCCTTGTGTGCAAAATTTTTAACAAATCTATGATATAAGCTACACAGACCTAGAAAAGATCGTAACTCATGGATATCTTTAGGCTGTGGCTAGTTTACTTCACTTCTACCTTCTTGGGATCTACTCGAATGCCTTCAGCTGAAACAATGTGTCCAAGATATTCAATTTCAGGCTGGAAAAAAGAACTTTTCTCCAGGTTGGCATACAGTTGGTTCTCACGTAAGAGAGAGAAAACAAAATTCAAGTGTTTCTCATGTTCCTCTCGACTCTTTATAAATCATGATATCATCAAAGAAAACTACCACAAAGTCTTGATAGGGTAGGAAGATATGATTCATCATCTGACTAAATGTGGCAGGTGCATTGGTCAATCCAAAAGGCATAACAAGAAATTCATAGTGACCAGTTTGGGTTCTAAAAGCAGTCTTGAAAATATCGGGCTCGATCACTCTCACTTGATGATATCCTGACTTAAGATCGATCTTGCTAAAGATTGTGGATCCTTTCAACTTGTTAGGTAGATCATCAATTCTTGGAATGGGGTACTGATTTTTCACTGTGATTTTATTTAAGGCACGATAATCGATGCACATTCAAAAAGTTCCATTTTTCTTCTTGACAAGAAGAACGGGTGCCCCAAATGGTGAGCTATTAGGTCGAATTAGGCCTCTAGCCAAAAGATCTTATATTTGGGATTGAATCTCTTGTTGCTCAGTAGGATTATGCCTATATGGTGATTTACATGGTGGTGCGCTACCTAGAATAAGGTCAATCTTGTGATCCTCAGGTCTAGATTGAGGTAGGCCAGGGGGTAAGTCTTCCATAAAGAAGTCGTCATAGGTAGCTAGAAAAGGATCCAAAGGCTCTTGCTTAGTTTTCTTAGTCTCAGGACTAGCCTCAATCTCATTGACCATAACCAGATTTGTCTTCTCACGTTTGCACAAAGCTCTTTTAGCTTAGATATGTGACAATATAGGACAAGAGGGAAGATTCTTGTCGCATTCTAAAGTCATAGTCTCAGTACCTTGAGTCAGAGTAATGGTGCGTTAGAGATAATTAGGTTTGGCATTATGATCGATGCACCAGGGCATCCCTAGAATGAGATCTTGCTCATGCAAAGGAGTGACTAAGAAATCATGGCTCTCAACTAATGGCCCTAAAGTCACCTCAAGATCCTTAACCATTTGCAAACAATTATAATTTGATCCTTGAAAAGCTGATTTGACTTTATATTTTGTTTTGATGGTTGCGAGCCCTAACTTTTCAACTAAACGTTGCGAAATGAAATCATGGGTGCTCCCATCATCAAATAAGACACTATGTTCTTTTTTGTGCAATAGTGCAATCATATGTAACAAAGAAGTACGAAAATAAGATGCTTTTTTACCTGAATAACACTTACCTGAAGGGGTGTAGTCGGCATCTTCAGTGTCGTTGTCCTCATCCTCGCTCTCTTGTTTGAAAGATTTATCATGGGATCCATCATCAATGTAGATGATTCGTGCAGAGTTGTTGCACTGACTATTACCGTTGGTGCCTCCATTGGTTCTCCCTCCATTGCCTCCATTGTTATTGGTAGCATTCTTTGCTTGGGTACCTGTCTTGTGTGTAGCAAGTGGATTCTTTAGACATTCATAAGAGTAGTGTCCGTTCTCTTTGCATTTGTAACATGTGACAAGTTCTTTTGTTCTTCGATTAATACGTGACTTAGCAGGTTTCCAATTAGACTTACCATCATATCTACCAACTTTACCACTTACACCCTCATGCTTGAATTATGAAGTATGCTTCTTTGCTCGAGGGGTGCAAGTAGCAAAGCTTCTTCCAGCACGAATAGTAGGGCGTGAACCCTAAACAAAGGTACGACATTGCTCCTTTTGGGACACTTTCTCAATAGTTTGCAATTGGAGTAGAAAGGAAAGATATTTCTCAGTGTATGCATCTCATCATCCAATTGCCTCAATCTTTGCCATTGCTTGCGAGTATTGTATTCAAACTATGTAGGTAGGAAGCGCTTCTTGATTTTATCTTTGAATGCTTCCCATGTCTTTGGAACATGAGTTCTTTCGACAACCACGCTCCACCATAATTGTGCACTGCTTTCATGTGACTCGCATCAAGTTTTAACTTCTCGAACTCTTTGTACCGTTCTCCCAAAAAGTATTGATTGAAAGAACTAATCCACACAAGTAAAGCTTGTCCATCTCTTTTACCATGGAAAAGAAAAAGTTTTGTGATTAATCTTACCAGACTTCTTCTTATCACGAAGCTTGAGTGCTTTCAAGATGGCCTTCCCCATGTTGTCTTCATCGCTGGACTCATGTGAAGGAGTAGTGTCATGATGTCATCGTAGTGAAGTCTTCACATGTCGCTTCTTCTTCCTTTAATGTCTCGTCTTGATTCTTCCACGCTCACTATCACTAGTGTCTAATGATTTGCTGCTTTCACTTTTTTCATCATCTTTGTCCTTCATATGCTTCTTTGTGACTTCTGTCATCTCTTTTAACACTCGATTTGCACGTTCTTCGTTGGCTTTATGCATGTCACACATGTTGCGTATGTACTCAAGTTCTTGCTCAAGGTCCCATGCATGATGTTTCCATGCATCCAATGAATCTGATGCATGCATAGGTTCTTCGTCCTCAATCGATATAGGTGGCTTCCAAGTTGTCGTCACTTGGCGTAGAGCATCTTCAATCTCTTGACATTGTTACTTCTCATGCTGATAGTGTTCTCGCCATTCTTCCTCAGTAAGTGTCATTAGTGTTGAACTTCTTCTTGACCGATGGTGATCGTTTTCCACATCCTCATCATGATGTAGATCTTCAAGATAACCTATCTCTGATGGAATATGCCTTCCAGACATAGTTAAGTATATGCATGGTGCAAAGAAGAAATCACTATGAAAGGAAATATGCACAAACACAAGACTTATCTCAATTCGGTTTCCAAGCTGTGAAAGCGGCTATTTGTCAAATAGTATCTCTGTGGGCTCTCGAACTCACACGATTCCAACAACTGAATCCACGTTGCAAGGTACAAAGCAAAGCTCATGTCCGATAGCACTTGTAGACTGCCTCCTGCTCTTGTGAACACTTGCTTTGAGATTCTCCTCTTCCAAAATCCGTTGGGTTGCTCCCTTGTTTGCACTTTTACCTTGAAGGATATCTTTATGACTAGGAACTTCAAAGAATAGAGCAACAAAGTGACGATCTAGTGGATAGTCACCAATTGTTAAGGGGACTTGAGCTAGAATAGTATCGGAATGGGGGACCTCTCGAGAAGTTTTAAGAGCAATCTCCCAAGGATTCCTTGCATGCAGCCAATGGCACCAACGGTGCCTTCAGTGCCAGGTATGCCAAGGACTATGCCTTGGTCGTACGCTTGGAGGAGTTAAGTTGCGGGTGTGCGTTCACAAGCTTCAACCTGTCTACGTACAACCGACTTCTTTTGCTGCGATTTTTTTTTCTCTTTTTCGCCACACGTTTTCTTGCCTTCAAGCCGTTCTGTGCTGTTCACTTCTGTTGCTTCGAACTTCGTTGCGCTCTTATACGCGGTGTCCGCAACGCTTGGAGGAGCTAAGTTGCGGGGGTGCGTTCACAAGCTTCGACCTGTCTACATATGACCTACTTCTTTTGCTACAATTTTTTTTCTTCTTCACTGCACATTTTCTTGCCTGTGAGCTGTTTTGCATTGTTCGCTTCTGCTGCTTTGAACTTCATTGCGCTCTTATATGCGGTGTCCACAATCTCATGCATGCTGCAGTTTCTTGTTCGAGGACGCGGGGTGCATGTGCCGTGCTATGGACGAGGAAGCCTGGCTCTGATACCACTGTGACGAAAAACGCTCACGGAACCTGCAAATCCTTGAAAAACACAACAACACTCTTCGAAAATATGCACAAACTCTCAAAACTCACAAATGGAAGAGACAAAACAAGTGTGCTGGTACAATCTCCCCCCATAGGTGTGGTGCTCTCCTTCCACCTCCTATGTATTTATGTATATTCCCCAAAAAGCTTCCGAGCAAGAATCATTCAAAAGCCCCTGTGCTTTCCTCCATACACCCTTTTACAAAGCCCATCCACCTTCTAGAATAGCTGGCTTTTTCTAACTTTAGTTTATAAACTTAGCCAAGCCACTAATATTTCAAAATTCAAGTATGTACATAAGCTTTTGTAATATCAAAAATTAGGCATAAGTTATTCATCCCCCCATCACTGGAGTTGCACCTACGCGCCCAAAATATAGCGGATCATGCTTGCTAGATGCCATCGCCCGATCAATTACTTTTCCCTTGGATTCACATGATCAATAGTAATGAAATAGTAATGATAACCTTGGAATTAATCACCACAATCAATCAACCTTTCAGTATTATAGCAATGCTTAATCAATAAATCATAGATGAATGGTGCACACATGCAACACATACCATCTCATGGTGCACCTGATGCTACACATGAATAAAATCGTATGGATGGTGCACACATGCTACACATACCGTCATCGCGTAAGTGGTGCACACGATGCTACACACTCATACAACCACCACAGCCATATATCCAATCATGTAGGAGCACACATGCATCACTACGGAACAACGAGCACACATGCATCAGCTGCGCGATAAAAATGATGGATCTCACTAAACTAAATACTGAAGGATTAAATTAATGGGATAATTCCAATTCTCGTAACACTATCATGGGGGTTTGTGCTGCATGACCATATGGAGATTGGTGAATGAGCGTGAGTAGCTGAGTAGCCAATACAAGTGTCATAGGTGTACAAAAGCCAAATATGAAAATAGTACGTCTTATAAAATAGAACCACTCAATTAGCAATGGCCATAGGTGTAGACTTAACCCTTACTCTTCCATGCCTGCCTCAACTGAGGTACCACACTCTATGAGAGTAGCTAGACTCAACTCCTTCTAGCTTATGCAAAATAATAACAAGACAAAACTAGAGGCTATGGAGTGAACCCATTCTACTTTGAAATCATCCTCTAAGTACCTACGTACTTAGGTGGTTGAGATGTACCATCTTCCTAAACAAGACCTCGAAACTCGCTAAACTACTGCTACTGACTGGTTCATAACTTATGTTGGATTTTCCTACTAACTTAGGGTCACATTACTTGGATGGTCAGTTCTACCTCACCTTCATGCATGGTCTCCATTCGAGCTAGCCATGGTAACTTGGTTTGTTCTTCACCAGAGTTGGCTAGTAACTCAAGGTCACTATTTTGCATCGGCTTCTCTTTTTTCGTGTCCTAATAGTTACCTTGGCTCACAGACAAGCCGTTGCTCACAACTTGGTGGCTAGATAGTAGGCTTTGGTTTGCAAGGTGCGAAACTTTCTTTTCACTAGTTAGGGGCCGAGATCTAGCACCATAGGAACAAGTTGATCGATGAGTGTTGGAGCACTGGAGGTGCAAGGGACTTCTAATATTCAAAGTAAAACGGTTGTGCCCTTGAGGTTTGAGAACTCAAAAGTCTATGTAGGAATGGAGCTCTAGATGCTTAGGAGTCTACACGAGTGGCCAAGGATATTATCTAGGTGCTAATTCCAATCTTTAATCTACAATTGAGCCACCTTGTGAGCATCTAGGTGGATGATGCCCATATCCTCAAAGAAAGGTTGTAACATATGCATATAGAGGGGGGCTTCATCCATTTCTTTGTGGGGCTTTTTAGACTATCAAAAGATACAAACACATAGTTGTGACTTCTAAAATAGCAATCTGTATCATCTATTCAATCAATTTAAGTTGGTGAGTATAGTAAAGCAAGTAGATTGGCCAATTAGGCCAAGACACATGCATCAGTTTGTCCATTATAAACCCACACTCGGACTAGTAGGTCTCCTTGAACTTCTCTGCCTTCCCTTGCACTGTTGGATCAAACTCACGATAGGCCTAATCATAAGAATGACATTTTGGATGGCAGGTCACCCAACTGCTCTATATGATGATGGAAATTTGGCTTGGCTAGGAACAGAGTGCAAAATGCCATCTGATCCAAGTGAGGGTGAAATGAGAAACACTTCATGGGAAATAGTTAGGGGCTCAGCGAAAAATGAGTGCTCTGGTTGTGTTTGTATGGCCACCTCTAGTTGATGAAGGGGGGAGATCTATGTACTTATGCTCTTCTAGTGTCTCAGGAGACAAGGCTTTGTACCAATAAAGGGCACATAGAGAGGCTCAGTGTTGAGAAGAAATAAGGCCTATGCTGTAGTATCCTCCTCTGAGCTCTCCCTAGTAACCTACATTGCTTGGGTAGTTTGATCCATGGACATGCTCTTCATGCCAATTGGCTGCACTCTGTAATGGTGAGGATGTGCGATATGAGAAGGGGGTGTGAGACTATGAGTGATACGAGAAGAGACTATGAGTGGGCCCTTCTTGCCTAGTTGCTCCTTCCTCATCATCATTAATACCTTTGTACTAAGCAGCTATGACTGGGTGCTATAAAGGCTTATCAAGTTAACAAGATAGGGATGAATGTGCTCTAAAGTGGGCACTTTGTTGTGGAGGGTTGCATTGTCTACTCGAAGTGGGCAAAGCTTGGCATTGGGAGTAACAAGGGACTTGAGTTGTTCTTCCTCCTAGATCATCAGTTGTCTTTTCAAATAGTTGTGTGAGAAGCATCTACAAGGGTCATGCTTTAGATTTTAATATACAAGCTTACTTTTTCAATCTATGGCATAGTTTTTTTCTTGCTCATCCCTTCGCAATCGGTGTACGCTATCATTTTGCAAATATGTTGTAGTTGTGAACAAAAGTGGATACATATGAGAATTAGGATGTGGGACCTTGATTTGAATGGATGCTATGCAAGGGATTCTATCTAGATGTAGTCACCTTTGCTTTGCAACTTAAAGCCTATGGCAAAAATGCTTAGCAATGCCTTGGTCTAACACTACATGAGGTGTGCTCATAAAAGTATTGCCTTGGTGGAACATTGCATGAGGTGTGCTCACAAAAGCATTTCCTTGGTGGAACATGGCATGAGGTGTGCTCTATCTAAAGGTAATTTTAGACTTGACTTAGAGAAGGCTTATGATTAGAATTACCTTTGTGGTTCGAGCTATAACCCCCCAATCTTTTCACATTTAAACTGGATTCCATCACCAAGCCCTCCTTCATGGCAAGTAGCATGAGTAGTCACCTCGATTAACTTTTCCTTCTATACTAAAGATTCCCTCTGACCATGAAAAAATGAATTTCTTCATCCTAAAATGTTACATGCACTAGATTTGATATAATATAACATTTAGGAGTTGCAGATAATCTCACTAGTCCCTTATAGCTATATTAAATAAGATAGACTCATTGTAGAATGTGACAATTGTCTAACACAGCTCTAAACTAGTTTAAATTGGCATCAACACATCTATATTGACATCACAACCATGTACAAGAGAGGGGGTGCTGGAATATGTTTGCTCAAATGGATAACGGCATCTCCATGTTGTGAGTTCCCTAGGAAGACACTCGAAGGTGTGCCATGTCTAAGAGACATAGGTGGGGGCCTATCTTTGGGGTTATGGGCAGCTAGTGTGGAATTATCCCTCAATTATCCATAATCCAATTCCCTATGGTTGGCCACCAACTTATATAAAGGACCCCTTGGTCTTTCACTCATCAGTCACTATGAGAGTCATCTGAGGCACACTTGAGGAGCTTGCTTGAGCCTAGTGCAAGAAGGTCATATGACTTGCTTGATTATCAACAATATATTTCTTGTTCATGTTGAAATGTTTGCAATTCACTCTGTCCTTCTATTATGATAAAGGTTTTATTATTACCCCTTCAAGCTACATTTTCTATAGGATTTGTTGGTAGTGAACCGAGCTCCGAGAATGAAGTGTATCAAATTTTCAAAATATGAAACATCTTTTACAACCAACCAAATGAAAAGTTGTGTTCATAAGCATAAGCACACAGTGCTTAATTGCCCATCTCAATTGCAATAAACCTCCATTGTGTTCTATACATATTCATGTTCAAGATATTATCAATGGACACTACTCGCTTCTCACTCTCATCTATTCACCTTCTTTGTATTCTCATTTTGAAAGGACTTATTGTACCAATTTGTGTTTTTTTGGGGTCAAAAGATTTGAATCGAGTATAAAAAAGAAAAGTAAAAGTGAGTGATCAAAAATCGTCCCTTGAACTTTTGAGGATTGAGAACTGGATTTTAAATATGTCTTTGTCAATTTTCCCCCCATACAATTACAAAGTGTTTATGATGCCACTTAAAGACAAATAACATAGGCTCAGTCTTATTCCTTTTCCCCCTTTACCCATTTTAACAGTGAGTAATTGAGCTAAGCTAGTTTTCAATTTTGACCTTGAGCATTGCACCCTAGAATCACAATGAGACGATGAGAATACTCAAAGTTGAACGAATCAATTAAGATCATCAAATGGAGACTATACAGGTAAGATGCTATACAAGCATACTTGTAACATCTTACCTGACAATGGTTCTTAACATAGATAATCATGGAATTAATCACCACAATCAAAGTTTGCAAAGACTATACAGGCAAGATGCTATACAAGCATACTGAACTTCATTTGATAACATCTTAATAGTGACTCTTAGGCCACTTGACAAATGAATGGTGCATATGTGTCTATTGTATAGCCCGAATTTTGAGGTAGTACCTAGGTAGACAAAAAGAGTGATGGCATTCATATGGACAAAGTCACCCCACTTAAGATGTCAAGTTGTGCATTGGCACATGAATGGCTAGTGGGATGACTATGGGAAGAATTGCTTTGTTTATGTTGCTATGAGGCAATGGTAGAGGATTCAATAACCCTTTATTTTGAAATTATCATGGCTTTGTCTACCTTTTAATTTGGGTTTCTAAATTTGGGACTAACTTCCCCTCAAATTTTGTAATCAACTCCCTTTTGGAAAAGATGTCCCCTAATAAAAAGAGAGAGTAATGTCTTTATTTTTTTTAGGGGGGAGGGGGCACCACTCTTTTTGGAGAATGTTGGATACTCTTCCATGTGTGTGTGTGTGTGTGTATTAAAAAGTCCCATCAATAATTGAGCCATATAATTAATTCCATCAATTGGATAAAAAGTTAAAAAAAGAGAAACATATAAGAAAAAAATGTTTAAGACATCTATGTTGAAAAAATGCAACAACCAAAGTTTGCAAAATTTTCACCAAAATTAAGAATTTTTAATAATATTGAGTTTGACAAACATAATATTGAAAAAAGATGTTAAATTCTCAAGCAATTAAGGTTCTGGGGTCAGGGTCCACTTACCAACCACCATCCAAACAAAGTAGGTGTTAGAATATCGTAGTTACGTTTGGGTAGATAGGTAATGCATGTTTTCCCTGGCCTGTTATTGTTTTACCTAGGAATATAGACAACCATATGGATTCTTAGATAATTAAAAAAAAATTTAAGTCACAAGTGGACTAAGGAGCGAATGAGTGCATGGGTTGAGAAGGGATTAGTGGAGGTATGGGAGGATTAGTGTGCTTGGTGTGTGGGGTGATTAAAAAGAGAATGTAAAGGGGAGATTTCATGAGGGGTACATAAAAGAATAATTCATAGTTGGGGAAGTATACATGTATGTGTGTGTGTGTGTGTAAAGAAATGAGTGGCTGTGTGTGAGATACATTTGCTAATCAAAATGTGTATGTGTGTGTGTGTGTGTGTGAGAGAGAGAGAGAGAGAGAGAGAGAGAGAGAGAGTTTGTTGACTTGAATCTGTAGTCTAAAGAGACTTGGTATCTAGGGATGGTTGAAGGAGCTACATTCTAAGCAACTCGCAATTACTAGTCCATTGCATTGGCCCCATTGATGATAATAAAGCTCATGCTTGATGAAAGTCCTAGGTATTGGGTGTTTACTTTCTTGACTTCTTAACTTATTGAGTGTTTGGTGGATAATAAGAAGAAGAGGGGGGGGGGGGGGTTATCTCTCTCTCTCTCCATCCATTATATTGAAAGCTCATGTAATAATTTTGGTTTTGAGAGGGGGCTTTGTGTGTAGGCATAAATATTCATAAGACTTAGGCACAAATACCCACAAGACATCTCATGGAGAACTCATTCCCTCCACATTATGTATTTCATAGAGAACTCTTTCCCCCACCTTAGAGGGCCTTCCCGCGTCTCGTTGAGGCTAGGGAGGCTACCCATTCAACATCGGATGGTTTCAAGGGAAGCACATCCCTGCGTGTCTGCCTTGATGAGGTGCAAGCAAGAGCCAACCAATTGCACCTCCTGGAACTTGCTTTGCAGGTCTCCAGCACTTGGGAATGAAGGCCGTTCTTGGTAGTTTCAGGGAATCAATGCTCCATTCTACCAATTCAGCCAGTCCAGTAGTGGGATGCTGGGCTGGAATCTGAAAAATCTAAGCAGCCAGGGCGCAAGGAAAGTGGCATCACTCAGCATTTTACAAGCGTGGGGTTGCTAAAAGATCCTACTAGTAGGGCTTCCCAAGCACAGCTGGCTGGTGCTGGGAGGCCCGCTTATGTATTTGGCTAGATGCTCAATCTCTCTCTCTCTCTCTCTCTTTCTCTCTCATATCTCTCTCATGTAAGATAAATGAATGCAACGAGAATCTCCATGATGGAAAAGTTCACAACAAAGTGAGGGAAGGTAAGAAAACACAACATAGACAAGCTATCTAGGATAGTGGGGAATAGAGTATTTGGTTAGGAAAAGAAGGGGGTCCATGATGTCTGGCAAGGAACGTGACTACCATCAAAACAAGCTTCTATAAGCTCTCTCTCTCATTCTATTGGTTGTCTTCTTCTTCGTCTTCATGAGACCTTGCTTCTTCTCCTTCACCACCATCCTCTCACAACAACAACTGTGGATGTTGCTCGCTTGCCTCGTTGATCACTAATGCGAGCTCGTCCTTCACTCGCTTCTCTCCTTCTTCCTCATGGAAGACCATTTCGTCAAGTTTGTTCGCCTCTCTGATGGCCGCCGTGTCGCCTACCACGAACTTGGTTGCACCGATGGATCCTCCTGTCGTTCGCTTATCGCTTTGCACGGATTGATGTCGTCCCGCCTCGGAGGCATGCCGGGTAAATACCCTCACTCAGCCCAGCTCTTCAGCCTGTCCCTAGCACTTCTGATCATCTTCGGCTGCGCTTTTTTCCGTGCAATGTATGATATAATCGATGGCGAGGCACTGTACTCCCGCCTTCCGGCCCTGGATGGCCTAACAGGCGTCTCCACTGCGACGGTGCTTTGTTTGTGCTTTTCGGAACCCAGTCTCTGGTAGCCATGAGCTAGGGGCGGGCAGGAAGCTGTATTCTCAGGAAGCTTCATTCTCTACCAACTTCACGAAACTGTTTCACGCAGGCGCACGTGAAGAAGTTCTGAAGGAGTTCGGCGTAAGGTTGATCGCCATCGACAGACCAGGTTATGGTCAAAGCGATCCACACTCTTCTCAAACGTTTCGTTCCACCTGCAAGGACATTGTGGCGGTGGCTGATGCTCTTCGCCTCGGGAAGAGAATTTGGCTCCACGGCTATTCGATGGGGGGAGCTTTCTGTTGGGCCGCTGCTCGCTACATCCCAGATCGGATTGAGGGAATCGCAATGTGGTCTCCCGTTGGAAACTTATGGTGGAAGGTGGACAAAAAGTCCTGTAATCTCCCTCCCTTTTTTCATCGATTTCGCGAAAAATGTTCTTCCGTGAGCCTGAAGGTAGCTTGATAAGAAGCAAACAGAGTAGCTGCACTGGTTCTCACCATCAGATTCTGTTCAATGTTGAACAGGATATATCAAAAGAGGAGCGCAAACGCATGCTTTCAATCTACTCCACCACGGACCGAGTTCTTTCCTCCCTTTGCAAGTGTTCGCCTTTTCTTTTGATTAAATGGTACTCCAGAGTCTTGTGTTCTTTCATGGATGATCCTGCCGTGGACCTGACGGCAGGCCTTTCACCTGTCGATAAGAATTGCGTTCAACAGCCTGGAATGGCAGACTTAATGTTCAGGTAGAGCGCGATTCTAGGTTGTTGGATGAGCAAAGCTATACCCATCAGAGTATCGAAAAGCTAAAGCACTTGAGTCTCTGTGCAGGGACCGGATGGAATCCATCAAGAGGAGCAAAGGGTTCGGGGTGGCGAAGGATTTTGAGCTTATGAACAAGGGCTGGGACTTTGAGCTTGCGGAGGTAGGGGAGCTATTCAAGCGCAAGATCCACATCTGGCAAGGAGAAGAGGACAGGCTAGTGCCGCCAGGGCTGCAAAGGTGGGCACAAAAGCAGTTGCCGAGCGTTGTGCGTCTGCACGAGTTGCAGGGCGAGGGCCACATCTCGCTGTTCGCAAGCAGCAATTTGGACCGTCTAACACTGAAGAACCTCTTTGCAACAGGAGGAGAATTATCCCCCGATCATCATCGTCACGATCCAATGTTGGGTTCGCAGATCCAATTGCGCGAAGAAAAGAAAGAAGAGGCGACGTCCGTAGCCTGAGCAGAAGAAGAGCAGAGCCGGAAGAGAAAACGAGGAGGAGAAATTCGCCAACTTTTGAGCGGCGGCAAACTGCTGATCGTGGGCGTCACGAAGCTGGCCACGGATCTCTCATCACGATCTGATAAGATGTTTAGTAAGGATCTCTGGGCAGCATGCATTGGGAAGGAACAACTGTTGAAATTCACCAAGCTGGCGAGTGATGTATGTCTCTTCAGGATCTCTGAGCAGCGTGAATGGGAGAGAAAAAGAGGTGGAAGAAGAAGTTGATGATGAAGGAATGGAGAAAAAGAAGGAGCGCCCCGCCCTTGGCGAGCCGTGCTGGGTATCAGCGACTTGCAGAAGCTCGTAGGCATTTGAGCTCGGAGCCCATCCATTGGCACAACACTCTTGGAACGCACACTTGGCCCTTCCGTCTCTAAGGGAATTATCATTTGCTCCTCCTCCCTCTCCCTTCCTCATTTTCCCTTTATTTTTAACCCTTCACCCATGTGGCCCATTTGTGCACATTTTGCACTTCATTTGTCCTACATTTACATTTGCACACATATCATATCAAGTGGTCCACTTGGATTCCCACTCTTCACACCAACAACTCTCTAGGATTGTCTCACACAGGCTTCGATATCAAACACCCCCCTTTTGAAGACAGGGTGAGGGAAGAGACCATCATAAGGTTGAAGGTATGCACCCATTACTACTACTCTCTCAGCCGGAATTGTCATGTCAGGCTTGTCCTTCACACCTATTCATTGGTCCATACAAGTGGGATGATGACCACCATAACAAGCCCCTGTGGTCAAACCCCCCTTGCACTAGGCACAGTCTAGAAGATACCATCAAGCCTTTAGAGTGCAAGGCACACATACAATCATTTTGGGGGACTACCCAAGGTAGACTACAATTATTGACACATTCAAAACATTTATTTTATGCTAAAGGAAGAGGACTCATTATTGATACAATAAAGTAAAACTAGAAAGCCCAAAAGTCAGGGCTATCTTCCCCAATGGAAAGATCTGCCATGATAGTAAGAGCATTGTCTAGTGGTGGGTTGTCAGCTTCTGGATTTGGACTCTACCTCCACAAGATTCAATTCCTCTTCTTTCATTATTTTCAAGTCGTTTGAAGCATCGATTGGCTGTATGTCCATGTTTTTATAGTAGGTGTACTTGGTTGTCTTACTAGCAAATTGTTTAGTAGTGTTGCCCTTACTTCTGGTGTATATTGCTCCTAGTTCTACAGATCATTGTCCATCAATACAACTATTATTTCTTCATATTTCATCTCACAAGAAGGACACCAAGAATATCTGCATAGCTAGGATTGTTTTCGAGACTACTAAGAAGTAATCTAGCCCCTTGATTGCATTCACGAGAGTAAATAATGCATCAATAAATCAATCTGTAACCTAGAACTTCAAGGATATTTTATCAAGAACCTCAAACTTTCAAATGAATTCATTGGCTATATTGACGCTCAAGGGGTTATTGAACTTGCGGCTCAAGGGAAAACCCTACTATGATGAATGACTTGCTTAAGGTGGTCTAATTGATCTTTTCCTTTAGGTTCAAGGCCCTAAACTAGTGTCCAACCTTGCCATCAAGGCTCAAGACAAAAGCATTAACCATGTCTAGGTCTTCGATCATGAGAGATTGGGTCTCCTTCACCCAAAAATTTAGTGATCAGATTGGAGATCATCACCACTTTGTTTCTTGATGAATTTGGTTCGCTTCTTGTAAATGTTGGAGGCATGGCCCCCTTCTTAGGGCTTGCACTAGGACCCTAATACCGTTTACATTGCAAATAGGAGGGGTTGGAGGATACGTTGATCCTACTCCATACACAGGTGGTACTGGTGGAGGGATCCAAGAATTAGGTGGTCGAATAAATGCCGAGTTTGAAGAACCTGGCCCACTGGGCATTTGCATTGTAACTTGGAGTTGGTTGGGCCTAGTAGGTAGATTGGAGGTCCCCTAGGTAGTTTACCCCAGGCATATGCTTGTATGTTGGGTATGGAATTCCTCCCATGTCTTGTACCCATGTCGTTCCATGCATGGAATATGAATTAAAGGATGAGGCTCCTAATGGAATAGACGTAAAGCTGGGTAGGCAACTAGATGAGATGTTGTTAGAGGCACTATCTTTAGGCTTAGGATCAACTTGTATCACCCTACTAGATCTAAGGTGCATGTAGATGAAACCTTATTAGCTTGTATGGTATTTCCAACCCAGGCAAGTATTTGCAACCAAATTTTTCCAACTCTAGTCCAACCACTAAGTCAACGGCACTGACTTAGGGCTACGTCAATGGTACTGACTTAGGATTATCTCAGCAGTGCTATCTTAGCACTAACCTATCATCTTGAATGCTAAATCCACATGATGATGCCCCAATCAATCTTTTCAATTCTGATCAACTATCTAAGTAATTGTTACGAATCCTTGAATTTTTGGAAGCACTTTTGGGCTTTTGCTATCCCCAATGCTTGGAATACTATCCCAATGTCTGGGGTACTAACTCAATGCGCTAATTATTCTTAGTGCAATTCAAGGTCTTATGCTGATAACTTCATCAAAATTGATGAGATAATCCAATTCAACCCTTGAATTGGTGATTTTGTTATTCCAACATCCCCAAAATGCTGATTGAATTGGTAGTTGATGAGAGAAGCAAATGCAAGTGAAAGTCTACTTGGAAACTCCCCAACAATTGTGCAAAAAATATGTAGTCCTCGATGGTGACTCACCTGTCATGGGGATCTTATTGAAACACAGATCGCAATCTCATCTCCAAGCTCCCCTATTGAGAGAAATGCAAGAAGAGATATCCACATATGTCACTCATGTGGCTCCCGAGTTGTTGCAATTGTGATTCCACAAGGAAGAGAAGGGGAAGGTAAGGAGAAAGGAGAGGAAGAGAAGGGGGAGGGGAAGAGAGGGAAGAGGATGCGAAGGGACGCAAGCGTGGAAATCACAAAAGGCATGAAATGGAAGGAAGAACAAATGCCATGGAAGAGCAAGAGAGCTTGAATTGTATTCCCAAAGAATGCATACAACAACTGAAGACTAAAGTCAAAGGTCTTTCCTTAAATGTGTTTCACCTTTTAAAGGGAGGTCCAACCTTATTCTCTCTCTATCATTCTCTACACTCATGCTTTACAATCCTCTTGGGCCAACTAGCTCGAAGGCATAGTCCAACTACTGATTCCACTACTCAAAACCATCAAAATGGCAAAATTGGCCTTGCTAACCAATGTGGCTAACACTATTGTAGGAATAAAAAAGGGCATACCTTCAACTCTAGCTTCTATCCCTAGAAAGTAGATGCATATCATCAGGATTTCACCCAACTTATATAAAATACATTCTCAAAGAAGAGGCTTGATGTTGTCACTGTCTCTCCCAAGTGCAAGTTCCGATGGTGTTGGTCATCTATAGTCGTGTTGTTGTGTTAACAGCCACAGCCCCAAAATGTACAGCAGAGTCGCAAAATGCATGGTAATGAGTGATTAGAGGTGATTAGGCTTCATGATTTACTTTAATGGCCGTAGCCATGGATGGAGCACAGCTACAAGCTTTATGGGTTTTGAGCCGCAAATGGCTCAAGATTGTGACCTCGCCACTTCAGGTTTTGAGCCTCACATCCGAGTTTTGAGCCTCAAATGGCTTAGGACTTGGATGGGCGAGGTTAACACAAGCGCTATTTGGGACCCAGGAAAAAGCACCTCCTAATGCCATATTTATCCCAAACGCCCTAGTAGGAGCACCTCCTAATTCTAGGATTGTCCCAAGCGCTCTTATAAGGTTAACACAAGTGCTATTTTTGCACATGGAGAAGCGTAACAATAGGAACTGCAATAGAAAAAGGGAAGGAAAGGATAGAGAAGATGCCTTGGCACCTTAGGGGCCCAAGAGCCTTGTGAATGTAAAGAGAGGGAGAGTGTAAAAAGGAAAAGGGTTGGCCCTCCTTTCAAAAGGTCTTGTATAAAAGGCCAAATGGTTGACTTAGGTCTTCATTGTTGTATGCACAAGTTTGGGAATACAAGCTCCCTCTTCTCTTCCAAGAGTGTCTTTGGGTGTTCTCTTGTTTCCCGTGTAGTTCCTTTGTGTTTGCCACTCCATCCCCCTTCACTCTCTCCTTCTCCCCTCTCTTCTCCCCTTCTCCCTCTCTTCTCCCTTCTCTCCTTTCCCTCTTTCTCTTGTGGAAACACATTGCAACAATTCGGGAGCCGCTTGAGTGACACGTGATGGTTCGTGCTTTGCATTGCTCTCACAAGGAGTAGCTTGGAGTGGAGGCTCCGTTGGCACTCCTTCAAGATCCCCACAACATGTGAGTCACCGTTGAGACTACACACGTTGCTCGTTTAGCATAGGTGTTCTCAAGTGTAGAATAGGTCCTTGGGTCGTATTTCAGTGAGAGGTCCTTTTTTTTAAAAATTAGCCACAACTGAAGTTTAAGTCACAAGTGGAGTAAGGAGCGAATGAGTGCATGGGTTGAGAGAAGGGATTAGAGGAGGTATGGCACTATTAGTGGGCTTGGTATGTGGGGTGGTGTGACGCCAAAAATTGATATATTTTATTTGGCATTGGTATTGTTTTTCTCTATGTTTGATACGAGTTTGAGTATCACGTGATAGCCTAGCTGCTCTCACTTATTTCTATTTTCTAAGATATCTCATTTGGGAGCTTATAGAGAAGCTGACCTTTCCAACACCCCCTCTCACCGACACATCTCGGCCCAATGCCAACACATTGATGATGTTGCCCAAGCAGCTCCCATGATGAAACCCTCTAGAACAATTCGGTGTTGATCCCGGTTCCTGGCTTTTCAACTAGTGGCTTCTACTCCTCCAATGGTCCTGCTCAAGCAAACCAGCATCAGTACACAGGTCCATCCAAGGTAGCACTAGATGGCACCACCACCTTTAGTCATGTTCCTGCCTTTGAACTTGAGTAATCTAGATGCCACCATCTAGTTGTCCCTCTCATAATGAGTGCTTTTGTGCTTACATACTAGAACATCATACTGCTTTTATGCTTGCTCTGAAAGCAAACCATGCACCTCATGGAGGCACATACCAATAACCTGTGTAATCCTATAATGCCCCCTTCGGAATTATAGCATCCATCTAAACTTGAAACCCTGAGGTACTCCATGGAATCCACCCTTGTGTCAGTGTCAATAGCCACGTACCTGGAAGAGTCCAAGCACTCCCTACTGTCCTTCACCTTCACAAAGGTCAATGACTCCCTGTCGGCCCACATCTTCACTGTGACTTCCAAGTTTGCATATCTAACCTTAGTAACACATGGAGATGTCAAGCAAGAACAATTATCTGATTACCACATTAGCTTTTGGGTCACCATCTGAATTTGAGTCGGACTTCTTCTTGTTCGTCTAATCCGCCTTCTTCTTTCTGCAATCCTTCGCATAATGGCTTGGCTCGTCAGAATAGGAGCACTTCTTCTGCTTCCTCTTCTTGGGAGTGTCCTCTTCATCTCCAGAATCATCCTTCTTACGCTTGCCACCAATAGGCTTGCTCTATTCTTTGCCAGCTTTATCCTTTGCCAGCAATGCCTTGTCTTTGTTGTAGAGCTTCTCCCTGGCTTCTTCCTATAGTAGTAACCGACCCAGTCCTCAAAAGTCCGAGGTTTGGTCCTCCGTCCTGTTCTCACAGTCGTAATGAAGCTCTTGAAACTCAGTGGTAGCATCCCAAGTACCATTAAGGCCAACTGGCTTGAATCTACCTTCTGACCAACTGATGCTAGTTGATTCCTCACTACCTTGACCTTCGTCAAGTGGTCATGTGCCAAATCTCCCTCACTATCCTTATTGTAGAGTTGATGCTGAAGAGTCAAGATCCAGGATGTATAATCCGTCTCATGCAAATCCTTCGGAATGGCCCCCACCTATGTTGTCGTGTTAGTCATCTGGATATGAGGAATCACAGAGTCCACTGTAGTCCCTATGATTAATGCTAGGGCATGGGCATCTCTATCCTCCTATGCTTTTGAGTTCCTCTCCATCTACTGGTACAAGTATCCTCCCCTCTCTATCCACCATATCTTCCGGCTTCGCCTTCGCTCCCATTGTCAACTTCCGTAGTTTTCTAAATGACTCTAGATCTTCACCTTCTAGAAAGGATAGTTGGTCCCATCTAGTTCCAAGACTCTTCAAAGTTAGGGATGGTGAAAGAAGGAACTCGATTGGAGGAGGAAGGAAGCACACTGGTTGAAGAGACTTCTACTACTGAAATCGACATCCATACTACTACACCCTCCTCCTCACAAGGGCACAAGCCTCCAATCATGGAAGTCGATTCCCTAGAGCCTTGAATCAAGGTCGTCCTTCAACAAGGTCCCTGCCTTCAAGCTCCCACACTTGTGAGCCTCCTACTTGGGCTTTGATACCATGTCAGAAATCCACCAATAGAGGGTACGCACAGAAGAAGATTGATAGAATGGCACATGAGCTTTGTGTGCGTGTGTGCACGCGTGTGGGTGGAATTACAAGCTTCTTTACTTAATGTGCTTCACAAAGATATGTTATGCAAACTAGCAAATAGACAATGATCCAAGCCAAATATAGAATCCACCAAAAGAACATATTTCCGTCCAAAGCTATGGACACGATACAAAAGATAGATCCAGAGTCCCACCAGGATGTGGTCCTCTCATCTTACCAAAAGGTTCTTTCTACCATTTGCTTGATACTTCTAGATCTCTGAGCCCGTGTGCTCCACCTCAAGCATATGTAGACTCTCCATCAAGAACTCTGCACCTTGCTACCCTTGTACACAGCCTAGGGTTCAGCCCTGTATAGAGCTAAGTCTGCAGCACCTTTGGTCTTCCTTTGCCTCTTGGAGGTAGGCCCAAGGAAGGGGCTCTGACTGCTCCTGCTCCACTATTTGCTGACTTGCTGGATGTTGTATGAGGCACCAAAGGGGCCCTTTTTATAGGGGCTGGTAGCCCCTGTCTGCACTGACCTGCCTTGTTGGTAGACCCAGCACACCCTTCAACAGACCCCACACATCCCCATTTATGGGACTGTGGTCAATTATTCTAGGGCTGTGTGTTGGTCGACTTGGTTGGCTGGCCGAACAGCCAGCCCACCCCTATATAAGGGCAAGGCAGTGCCTACTTGCAGCCTCCCTTTTGCCAGGCAAGGACCCAACCCATGGTCTGCCCATGACCTACCATATCTGCGCCATCTACCAGGGCCCTGTTGCAAGCTTTACACCTTCCCACAGTCCCTCCATGCAGTGCCTACTTGCAGCCTCCCTTTTGCCAGGCAAGGACCCAACCCATGGTCTGCCCATGACCTACCATATCAGCGCCATCTACCAGGGCCCTGTTGCAAGCTTTACACCTTCCCACAGTCCCTCCATGCAAGCGCCTTTCACCCGAGGTATTCCGCCTTGCTGTGCTGCTCCAAATCTGCCTCTGCCAAGCCAAATCCATGCCACAAGTGCTTCGCCATCTGCTCTGTCTAGCAGCTCCATCTAATTCAGCCATCTTGTCTCCTTCTATGTTTCTGTGAGGTGCTGCCCATGTGGCAACCCCCCCTTTCTCTCTTCTCTGGACAAATCTTATCCTAGATCTTCCTCCCCCATGCTCTCCTCATTTGGGGACTTACCGATGGGCAAGTGACCTTTCGAAAAAACCACACAAAATTACTACTCTCTATCAAGACTATTTGATCAACTTTAGCTTCGAAATTCTACAATTATGATCCAGTTTCTTGTTGTGATTTAGGAAAAATAATGTCAAGATGTTTTTCTATATTGTGTGATCTAACGAAATCTTGTGAAGTGAACCTAATTAACCATGTGTAGTTAAGTGTCATTAGAAATTAGGTTCAAGTTCAAGCTGAAACAAATGACATATATCTTCAGCCTTGGTTCAAAGTACAATCCTAAGGGATCTTTAAGGTCAAAGACTTTGTTCATAACCTCATGTTTAGAAATACGACAACTTTAGCTTTTAAAACCAAGTTAGGCTTGATCAAATGACTTAAGGTGCTTTAAAAACTAAGTTAGTCTTAATCAAAATGTCTCAAGGCATGAGTCTCACTTTAGCTGTTGTAATTAGAGTTGGCTTGAGTTGGAATTCCCATTACTCTTGGTTAAAATGTCCTAGCCATATAGGGTGGCCTTTACCCATGATGATTCACCTTTTAATATGAAGTGGCAACAAACCAGATCCTTGGATACCTTTGTAGCTCCAAAGAAAGGCAAAGTGCCTAAACAACCTTCAAAAGGTCAAAAGATGATGTAAATGCAATATCGTTTCAGTGTAAAGGTTTTTTGAGGCAACAAAAAAACACTGGTTGAAGAGGTTGAAAAGGAAATGTGACAGTACTGATGATGCGAAGGTAGTTTTTGGTTACTAATAGCAGATGTCAATTCAACTAAGCTTTTCAAAAAACCTTGATGAAGAGCTAAGGAGGAAAATTTCTTTAAATCAATCCATGTGATCCGACACTTGGGAATTTGCCCTCACAATGACTATCCCCGAGTCTTTCGTTCGGCCTCATTAGTGAGTCAGGAAAACACGAAAATTTCTGTAAATCAATTCATGTGATCTGACACTTGGGAATTTGCCCTCACAATGACTATCCCCAAGTCTTTCGTTCAGCCTCATTAGTAAGTCAGGAAAACATGTAAAGTGCACTCTCAGTTTTTAATTCCATGTTTTGCTTACTTCAAAATGTTTATCGCATCAAGACAGTGTAAAACCCTTTCAGATCATCACTGAGACGATGGCTAAAATCTTACAACACAGAGACCATGTGACCTTTCACTGAGAAGAGACCAGGTGGTGGCAGAAAACTTGACAGAGAATAAACCAATTACCAATAATACAGAATATTGGTTTGCCAAAACCCATATTCTACAAAATGTTTAAAACCTTTAACATCCCTTCAAAAGACTTAAAAAGAGAACGGACAATCCAAAGTAAGTTATTACTGTCAACCCCCCATCCTCCCCTCATTAATAGTATTTGCATTTTCTATGAAAAAATCTATAATTACCACAATTGCAGTCATTGTTTAGACTCTACCATCAGTAGCATCAATTACACCGAAGTTAATGTCAATTTTTCTTTAGCTTACTAAAGCAAAGACATCAACGTGTAATCAGGCAAAATTTTGCACAGCCAGGGAGCTTTGCTTGTTTGCATGTCACAGTTTCCTAGAAGCAAACTGATAGCCCCACTAGCCATGGTTCAATTCCGAATCATTCCTGTAAAATACCTAGAAGATCTTCATCTCGGTATAGCACATACCTGCCAGTAAAGACAAACATGGTATGAGCACTTAAACTAGCACTGCAGAGTTATCCTTTTCCCTTGCCTCATCTAGCAATCCATCAGCTAGTTCCAAAAAATCAAGCAGACAACAAAGACGAAAAAGTGTTTGGCCATTCAATACTGTTTCTGTTGAAAAATATGTATCTAGATGAATCCAGAGACCACAAGGTGCAAAACATAGAATGGAATTTACCCCATGATGGTGGTAAATCCACTAGATGAATCCAGAGACCACAAGGTGTAAAATGTGGAATGGAAATTTCCCCACAATGGTGGTAAATCCAACTGAGATATGAATGTCTTATAACCTACAAGTCATGCACAAGGCTCGTAAGAAAGATCAACTCCCAACCAAGTACAAGAACATCTAGGAGCTTTTCAAATGTGCTTAGCTACACCCTTCGACCTCTGTCCACCCCGATGTGCTAGTTTGGCAGGTTGCCACCATGCATGCCACACGTGTTCCATGTGTAAGCCTTGTGAGTATTCAATCTTTTTGCAACCCTTAGCAATGACTTTCCAGCACAATCTTTGACCATTGGGTTAACCATGATAACTCAAATTATCCACAAAGTTTAACTAATTGATCCATGGTCATACTACATTCAAAATAAAATGTAACAGAGGTACTATGAATTACAGGATTCTATCACCTTCACTAAATTCTACATGTCCTTTACTTTTGCTGCCTAAGTTTTTATACTTCTCTTATGCTTTACTCATTTGATCCCCAACTTCACATCTACAAGAGCTACTCTAGGTTAGAGCACAAAGTTTTTACACAAGCTACTTTGCAATGGTTTTTTTTTTTTTTTGGGGGGGGGGCTGTACCTTGAGGGGAGGGAGTGACTTTATTTTTACAGAGCCCAAGGGTGTTGGAGTTAGGTCAACTTCCCACCTGTGCACCCCCACCTGAGGAGGACACCAGCAGCATAGGAGGGAATGAGAGATTGGAACTGCCATGGGTAGCAAGCAGGCTCCCATGTGGGCAGCCTATGGGACTGTGGACTGCTACACAAGAGGGCAGAAGAGTAGGCAGCTGCAGCAGCAGGAACGGCCTGCTTCCAGGCCCAGTTTTAGGCCTGCAGCAGGTCAACAGATGACAGGTCCAGGCAGGAGTCTGAGGCAGCTGACTAGGACAGTCAACCCAGAAGAACAGGCTGCAGAGTGCAGGAACAGGTCGGGTCCACCAGGGTGACAGTAGTGGCCTGCAACATGGTAAACCAGGCTGACTGAGTCGGGTACCTGCACAGACTGGTCGGCCAGTCTGTGGATCTGGTCGGCCAGACTTGGAAGTGCTTTAGTCCTACATAAAGGCTCCCTTGTTTGGGATCTTTGGCTGCACTCAGAGCAGCGGTATCAACATCCAGTAGTGCCTCACAGTTTGGCTGAAGCCCTTCTCTGGAAGAGGAGCAGCAAGGTCATCTTGCCAGCCCACTGAAGCTCCTTTGAAGCACGCAGGATGACAAGGTAGGACGGAGGTAGAAGGTAGCCTATTTGCATGAGTACAGTCCACATCTCAGCTGCTAGATGGAGGTAGATAGAGCCCATATTTTGTATCAGGTTTTGTCCATTTCAGAGCAACATAATCTATATGTTTTCTGATCTATTCTACTTCATGAGCATGTTCTGAGTTACCTCAGTAATACTTGTGTGCAAGTGGTAAAAATTTTGACTTGTTTATCTAGATGCATAGAGGCTTCAGATGGTTCACAAGTCCACCCTGCACACACATTGGCTAATATTTGGGCAGATACAGTACATACCCTGCTGGCCATTTGGGGGAGCATGCAAGGGTCTTCATGGGCAGCCTCAACCAGGAGGACTGTCTTCTTCAAGGAGTGGAGCAGCTCCGATTCTTCTTGGAGTCTCCCACAGGGTTGAGGTGGCACTTTCTGCCTATAGCTCTCTTACAAGAGTTTGATCCTGCCCCGTCAGGGTATTTGCTCTCTCATGCCTCGCATGATGTACTCTTCGCTTGAGCTTTTGCTCTCCAAGTTTCTTTCATACATAATATAAGTCTTTTCTTTGGAAAAAAAAGAGTGAGATTTGTTTTGCGCATTATGTGGTTCCTGGGTATATTTCATTGCAGCAGTGTTTGGCTACAGCGAGCAGCCTCCAACTGCTATTCTACCAAAGGGGTGTGGCGACCCAATCCTGTCCTTCCCTTGTAAGGGTGCATGGGCACCTCTGTCCCAAAAAGTTGCGATTGTCTACTAAAGGGGTGTGCCCCTTCGTGATAGGAAGCACATTTTTATGAAACGTGTACATGGGTGTATGATGCATCCCTTTGTAATGAGGGTATTTTTTTGGCGATAAGGTACATCTTTCAGAGGGGTAAACAAGGTGTGCCTAAAGTGAAGGGGTCTGCTCAACACGTCCCTGCATGCAGGGATGTGTCTCCTAAGTGAAGCAGTATGTCCCTTCACAAGGCAGTGTGTTCCATTGAATGAAGATGTACCCTATTGGATTGAGACGGCCAAAGCACACCAAGAGGCACGAATTCTAACATGTCCATTCTTCACATGAGGAAATGGAATGGGCACTATAGTAGGATTGAGATGGCCAGAGCACACCAAGAGGCACGAATTCTAACATGCCTATTCCTCACATGAGAAAATGGAACGGGCACTATAGTATACAAGTTAGGAGGTAAGCGTCATTATTTTCATATATGCTTCTCTCCATCTCTTCCATGAGCATAGCATGGAGATTCCTAGTAAGGTTTGACATAGGTAGGACCGAAAGTTGTGCTGTGGTACCATTATAGAAATCCTAGTAATAAAGAGCAAGAAGCAAAAAGAGACTATAACTATACGAGAAAAAAAAGAATTGTATTCAATGAGAACCATTTGTACATCAAAGTTCCATACAATGGCCCCTCTTATAAGAGCATGAGTGTAAATTGGAAAGACGTGCCAAAAGTCTAAATGCATGAGGAGCTCTGTATTCCTTTACAAGAGAGTGTACAATGCATAGCTATAATAGAGTGTTCAGGTGCAGATTTTAAGGTGAACATCTTTTACGATGGCATGCATCCCAAGGCAAGTATTTTACACTCGTGTCCCTCTCCATCTTTCATAGAGTTAGTTGTCCCCTCTGTGAAGGGTTGTGCCTTATGGGAATCGTCCAATGGGAAGGACATGCCCTTTCAAAGGCAGCCATCCATAAATCAATGTTCAGAAAGAATTTAAGTCGCATTGTTTCTAAAGATGTAGACCCTCAGTTCTATAGGGATTCTATCTTTAAATTGTTTTTGGAGTTAAAAGTCCCAAATATATCATGCAATGGCACTTTAATGAAATTGCTTAGACACGTCCCTCTTTTTTGAGAGGTGAAATTGGAGGAGAGCAGAGAGGGGCAGAGACATGAAATGGGAGGGGAGAGGAAGAGGTTCTACTTCACCGAAGAGCTATGCACTACAAAAGAATCAATTTTCAACTAATAGTACTAAGCCAACTTCTAGATCGGCCAGCTGGCCAGGGTTTGATATAATGCCTAGTCGTGCCTCAATCTCTTGCTTATGCAGCTGAAGCATCCCTATGAGACCTGGTGGCAACCTCTACCAAAAATCAGAGCGTACGCGCTCTACTGCATTAAGAGGAGTAAGACCTGCTCCGGACTTCGGCAACCCCGGGAGATGGGAGCACGACACTATATCAGCTCCAGTCCATACTAAATTCCGTGCCAGATGAATTAGCACTTTATCTCTAAGAAAAACTCCAGCAAGAAGGAATGGGCAATATTCGATCACGTTCGAAAAGCCTTTCAATAAAAAGGGCCAGCTTGGCAGGGATCACATACTCTTCCTCGCCAAGCTTAATCTGGTTGCCACCATAATCCGGAAGCAGAACAGTATCCCCCTCTTTCACAAGCATGGGAATAACGTTTCCGTCTCGAGTCCGGCCACCGGGACCGACTGCAACTACCTTACCAGCATTGACCTGCGATAATCAGAGGTCAGAGGGGGGAAGTCCAAAAGAAGATAGCACAAAGGGTGGCTCACAAACAGGCAGGGATATGGACAAACCTTGGAAGCAGTAGCTGATTCTGGGAGGAGAACACCGCCCGTTGATTTCACGGGAGGAACTACCTTCTCGACGAGAACTCTGTTGAGGAGGGGCACGAGCTTCGTCGCCATGACTGCTCTGGGAAGGGGAAGAAAACGCGCTCACAAGGGTTTCAGGATTTTGGTAGGGGAGGGGTTTAGGGTTTAAGAAGCTCCTAGCTTACATCTCTCACATTTTCAAAATGCTTAGTTTACAACTCTCACATTTTCAAAATGAATAAAATCAGTGTTTCAAGTAAGCATATTTTTCTCAACGAAGATTACAAAACTTGGGGTTTCACATTCACAACTTCGGATTTCAAAATTTTGAGTGGTTTGAGAATTTTTAAAGCTAAAATATTACTCCTCTTTTTTTTTTGCAGGTTTTTTCGTGAGAATTCGCATGTTTTTTGCTACAATATAACTATATTGCCTAAAATTTTGCAAATTCTAGAAAATGTTTTTCCCCGGTGAAAATGGAAATTTGCAGAGGTTCATTGCATAAGTTTATAGTTTTTTAATGAGTTATCAACAAATATTCTAAACGAAATCAGATTTAATGTGTTGGACAATTTGCTTCAAATCCTTACCTTTCTCTTGTTTCAAACTTTTTTAATTTAAAAATGAAAAACAAGTAAAAGAGGGTGTGCTCTTCAAAACTTCATAAGTGGTGGTCACCCTACGAAGAGACCTCAAAATATTTCAAAAATTTGCATGTCACGCGGTAGCACACGATAAGGGACTCTACTCGAGTTAGAATAGGGAAAGTCTTGAAGCTCAAAACCTTACAATGGGATCCAATTTCAACCGGACTCATTTATTAGATTTGCTGAAACGAGCCTTTTTTGGTGGTGCGTGAACTGATAAAGGGCCATACACCTCAAAATCGGTTAAAGCATCATCAATATGAGGGGCAAGATGTTGGTTTTCCCCAAAAGATCATCCTCCCTTGCAGCATTCCTAACCATCAGGTTGCCCCTTGTTTCCTGTTCTAGATACTCCATCCCACATGGCAGGCCCAAAAGAGGTGTCTGAGGTCTTCTTGAGCCAATTTGCAAAAAGTGGGCAATATATTACAAAGTGGAAGCCAAGCATGAATGGCCCTCTATAGCATAAAGTTAAACTTACTAAACTGTGGGCACTTTTCTTTGATATCCTCCTACAACCTATGCTTCCACCATCTCCTTCCCCTTCATAGGCCCTAGATCTAAGTTAAGGCAATCAATCATTGAGTGACCCAACACTAAGCTCTTATAACCTCCTAAAACTATCCATTTTATCTACAAAGTTGCTCCATCTTGACAATCTTTTATCTCAAGACTGACGAGTGTTGATAGGCCAGTTTATCCCCACATAAGACATTACCTCGTTAAGTAGCTGTAGGTTGGCATTTTGCCAATAGTATATCTTCCCACACTCAGATAACCTTTGTGCAACTTGAGTGCACTTGACAAATCAAGGTATGGCAAGGCCTCTCCGTTGTGTAGAGTTTCTCTACTCCACCAAATAATCTCTCTAAGATTGCCATCGCCTCGGAAAGTAGTCCAAACTAGAAGCTCCAAACTCCCTACCTCTTTCCAAGCATCAATCACCAACTCAAGTCTCTCCAAGTGGCAATGGCATACTTTGTCACCAAGTGTCCATCCAAACTTTGCACTCTATCAAAGAGTATTTATGTTCAAATGACTACCTAAAAAAAGTAATGGGAAGAACAATCCCAATGGCCAATCCATCTTTGGCTACTACAAATTCTCGCCCTCTTTTCCTTTTTTACTCAAGGGAGCTTAGTGCCTCCTCACCTTTTACAAAGAGGGAGTAAAAATAACCATCAAAGCGATTATCCTTCACACTTTGGGCAAGACATGCTCTTACCCTTCTAAGGTGGTTTTCCCATGACTTTCTAGATTTTCTAAACTTAATTGCTCATTTTCTACAGATATCCACTATCTTTCTTATCACTAGGTCCCTTTAAAGCGATCGTACTCCTGGAATGTGGCTTCCTACCAAATATCTAAAATATTTTGTGCTTTTGAGATGAAATGCAATTGAATTGAATGGAATATCATGTGATCTCTCAACATTATGAAGCAAAGGCAAATAGGGACATGATCTAGATTTGAGAGGGATGTGCGTAAAATGGTTCTCCCTCCCATCAAACTCATCATCCACTTCCATTATTCACATGGAGTGTATCATTTCTAAAAGCTCTAAAATACTCTTCCGTTTGCCGATTGTTCTAGCTAAAATATATAGTTTTGCATCAAGAAGCTCAACACAATGCATTATCTCTTGCTTTTAAAGCAATTCCTCATAGACTTCAAGTCCTAATATAGATTTGTTGCTTTTTTTACATGTGTTATGTCACCTTCCCTTGTAGTAGTCATATTTCGCAAATCACCAACACCCAAATCTTAGAAACATTAAAGCTATGCTCTATTCCTAGAATGGAAAGGTAATGCCATTCTAAAATTTTAGTCACTAATTGAATCCTTAGTTTCCAATAGTCTCTTTTTAGGTTTACATATAATAGCTCTTTATCGATAATGTAATTGGCATCCTTGAGGTTCCCTTCATTGACCATGTTCTTAGATTCCCCCACTTGGATCAGCCTATCTTCTTGCTAGAGACTAGCTTTTTGCATTGACTTGTGTAGGCTGGGAAATCTTGTACATCGACTTTCTAGACTAGCCTTTGTCCAACTTGCTCCACCCATCTTGTCCACACCCTATGAAATTTGGGCTCTTAGTAGTGCCCTTTTGCATCAAATCCAACTTCGATCTATGCATGGTTTGTACCTTGTGGTGTACTTGTCAAGGGAAAAAATAGAAAAATCTTACCCAGCAAGCTAGCCATGCTCTCTTAAACACCATGCAACCACGTAAGAAGCCTCAAGACAGTGGTTCGCACTAGGCGCTCATGGGAGCAGGAACTCATCACTGCAAAAAGACTAGTCCCATGTAAAAACAAATGCAACACCCCACAAAATGTGGAGAATTCGCCAAGCAACATATTGCAAACTCTTTTGATACATAGCAATGAATGAAAAAAATAACCTTATGCGAGAGCTAGAAAGTAAATACATGGCATGGAAGTCTTTTAATTATAGAATTTGTTCACAAGTTAAATTATAATCAAGCTAGAGATCTAATAGTATAAAGCAATAAGTTGGCACTCCAATCTTGGGTTTGATACTACATTATGAAATGGACATCAAAGCCCAATGGAAGGGAGACCTACCTTTATTGGAATGGATAAACTAAGAATACATTACTAGGGATGGCACCTATAAATAATCAATATGATCAGAATAAGCTAAGCATGCATTACTAGGGATGGCACCCATAGAAAATCAACCCACTAAACCCTTAGCAAGGTTGATCTCAATTTGACCTAGAACCTATGCATGAAGGTATATAGCAATGGGAGGATTTATGGAACCTAACTTGCTCAAATTGGATTTTAATTAGGCAACGCAAACTTGATTTGGCTTAACACCGGTTTGGTAAAAGGATAGAAAAATGTCCTAGGACACTTTTACATCCTAGTGACTTAGCCACTTCAATCACATCTTTGACTTTGAGTTTTACCTAAAGTTCTTGAGCTGTTACTAAAATTTCAAGCTGTTTTTAGATAAAATGGCCGTAGTACTTGATTAGAATGAGTCTTTTCATAGTTTTAAAGTCCCATCGTCTAATAATAACTATAACACATATGTTTAGATTTCTTTTGAAACTAGACACTCATACTATGGACTGAAAATTAAAATTTGATCTATTCCACATTATTTGACATGTATACCATGTTGATAGTTAGGCAACTATAATTTGTATATGTCTTCAATATGATATTATGGAGTAGCATGAGTTTTCAGGGGACCTAATATGATGTAGAACGTCAAATTCAATCCCTATTTTGATTATTGGTTACGCTACAATTTATGCTTTTTTCAAGATACAAGGATTAAGTGATATCATAGAAACCTTCAAAGGTCAAAATTATACTTTATAGAGTGGATTGTAGAGGAACTCACAAAGAGTCAGCTAAGGAGCAAAAGCTCAAAACTAGCAAAGGTGAAGGTGGCCAGAAAAGATGGCAAATGGGATGTCTACAGAGATGGCAAGGCTTTGATAAAGGACTTTAAAGTTAAGCTAATAAACCCTCGGTCTATAACTAATGTATGATCTGCATTTGTTTTCTTCTTCATTTGCTTACTGGTTGAACCAGGTGTAGAGGGAATTTGATATAGTTATATCTTGTCTTTTGAGACATAATACAAAAAACATTTTTTTTTGCTAAATAATTTATACTTATAGAGTGGTTTGAGTCATGAATGCGTGATACCAACAAAAATGTCTTATATGTAGAACTTTTATGAATGCTTCAAAACTATAAAAGCAGGATTTGCTGTGAAACTTGTTTTGAACCCTACCTAAATGAAAAACTGTGCTACTATACTTTTGTGGGCACTTTGTAATCATGTGTGGTGATTTTTTATGTTCCTTGTATTTTTCTAAAATAGTCTTATGAGTCTACCTTAAGCTCAAGAGAGGGAATCCTCAAGATATATATCTAGTTCAAGATGTGAAGTATTTGCCAAAACAAGATCTAGATCAAGCTATGAAGTATTTTCCAAAACATTAAAAAGGCAATTTTATGTCTTGTTGTGCTACCAAAATAGTGTTAAGAACCACCCAAACAGCACCACAATAGTAGGTACTTGATGTAGTTGATGCATGGTGGCACATAAGTTCTTAATATTCCACAAATGAATGGTGGAAAATTAAAATTGGTGGGGAGGAGTGGCTCTTTTCAAGACATTATCTCATATGGTGTACTATATATGTATTGGCAACTACGAGCTTGATTCTTGTGACACTAAAGTTGTGATAAATCCCATTAAACAATTGAATATTGTGAAAATTGATGTACTTTTAATGCAAAAGCTCAAATGTAGGAGACATTGTAAAGAAAATCTTTACAATGTCTCCTACATTTGAGATTTTGTTGGAATGCACTATGTCTTGAATTCTCTTGTGACCAGGGATGTTTTTATCGAAGGTATAGAAATATATTATTATAATATACTGGCGAAATTTTTCATAAATTATTTTTAAAAGTTTCAAAGAATTGGCGAATTATATCTTTTGTTATAATTTTTGTTTCAAAACTTGGCTAAATATTCTAGGACATTTAAAAAACTTTCAATTTTTACAAATATATTAAAAACTAATTATATTAAAAACTCTGTCTCTTCCGTTTTACATAATTTCAAAATACATGAAATAGCTAGCATTTAGGATACTGTAGAGTATGCAAAACATAAAATTGTTTAAGGATAATGAATATCCTTCAAATCCAATGGGGGAAGAAAATTCTCAAAGTCTAGTTTAAATAGTCCAAAAAAACTAATTATAGCCTTTTCTTTTACAGCTTGACTTCCAGAGTGCTAATGCTCTATCATACGGAAAGCTACTAACATCATAAGAACAAGAATATAATCTCAAGCTAAGATCTAAGTTATCATCTAGCTTATTACGAAGCTTATTTTTCAAGTAACCGAGAGTACTAAAACACCTTTCATCCTCAACTGAGCCAAGAATAAAGGTTTGACATAAATTTGCAAGCTTAAAGTACTCAGAAATGTTATCTTGTAGGAATGTACTGCGAGAGAGCTCGTTCCAAAGCCGAACCATCGAACCTTGCATTTGAACATTTTCCATGAAATTACTTTGCTGGTGCATGACTTCTCCAAAAAGGGAAGATTGTGAATAAAGCTTTCCAAAATCCAACAAACCATTGTACTTTATATTGTCCATGTCAATGTCCCGTCCAAAATGTTTTTTGAGAGCATCCAAATGATTCTTTAGACCTGCTTTGATATTTTCATAAGATCCATTGACCCAAGAATGTGGAAATAGGATGGTAAATGCTTCCATTAGGTCATTTCGTGGAAACCTACTTCTAATCTCATCTACCACTGCACTTGCAACTTCACTAAGGGCATTTTTCACCGTTTGTACTTTCTTTAAAAAAGCCTCTTTTTTAATGTATTGCAGTCTTTTGTGTCGTTTGTTTTCTCTTGTCATCCTGAAAATCTAATTGTTTGCACGAAGGCAAACATATCCTTCCTGGTCACATGTTAAAAGTGAGGAATCCCCATCTAGGTCTATTAAACTTTTCCAATCTTTGAACAATTTCTCGTCTTGAAAACTGGAGCTTGACTTCTTATCGTATGCTGTTGTTATACTCAAATTAGTGAGTTTTATTGCCTTGACATATTCATTGATATAAATATCCTTCGATTGCGACATTTTACTCAACATATTCATTTTGTCTAAAAGTGGAATAATTCCACACAATCCCAATATCGAATCTATGTTGGTCAGTTTATGATACAAAATATCTGCCTTTTCAACCTCTTCTTCTACCTCCATGTGCATTAAATAGACTAAAGTCCTGTATTCATCCCATAATCTTTTCACTGGCTGAACCAAAGATATCCATCTAGTATCCACATTCTTCAAAATCTTCCTCCCTTTTGTACCCACTGCTTCTGCAATAACTCTAAATTGATTGTATCTTTTTGGACTCTTGCAAAAGTAAGAGTAGCTTTTTTTAACCAACGTCTCGATTCGTTGTACTGATGGAAATGTGGACACAACTTTGTAAGCTAGATTTGTGCGATGAGCCATACAATGTATCCCAACACAGTAAGGAGCATATTTTGTTTCTATTTGTACAGAGACACCATTCCGACAACCTTGCAAGACTGAAGCACCATCACATGCAAAACAAACAAGTTTCTTGACCATCTCAGACTCTGTCACACCTCCATACTCTTTTAAAGCTTGGATCAAAACTTGCACTAAGTTATTAGCATTGGATTGTGAATCAAGTTTGTGTACATGTAAAAAATATGGTTTTCTCTTATTGTTTTCCACCACGTACAAATGCATTCCCAACCACGATGTAGTATCCACAGCTGTGTACTCATCCAATGACACAGAAAAAAACTCTGCAAGTTTTAAAGTCTCCTTTAAATCATCAATTATGACTTGGCTCATGTGGTTAGCCATATCTGTTGCACTACTCCTTGACCAATGCATGCTTGCCAAATTAGGAACATCCAAAAATTGAAGATATGATTGGTAACCCGAGAAGTCTATCAATGAGTGGCCTTGCTTCAATATTTGCATGATAGTTGAGAATTGCACTATCTTTTCTCTATCAACCTGATCATCGATACATTCCCAACGTTTTTCAATGATCCTTCACTTTTATTTCTGCTAGACTCTTGTGCAAGCAAGAACTTATTGTACTCAATCTCATTTTTTAAGTGGCGGTTATTTTCCTTGTCCCATTCTTTGATCACTTTCTTTTCATTACTTGTATCTTCTACAGTCTTGTAAACCTTCCCACAATGCTTCTCAATTGTATCAATCTTCAATTGTAACCGTGCCTCCTTTTTCCTTGCCCATGTGCATATTTTACAAATGGCCCACTTTGGTGCATCCCCAGTGTCCACTTGTTCTATGTCTAACCAAGGATATTTGGCTACCCAATCTTCTTGAAAATTCCTACGAATATCCCAAGCTCTCTTTCTCTTCTGCTTACTTGACGAGTTGCAACCTTGTGATGCATTATCAATGGCTTCTTCAGTTGGTGTTGACATTGATGATACTGTTTCTGACATTTTTCCACTTTCCAATCCAGTTAAATCCACTACCTCATTATTTGTCAATGATGTGCCAGCTGATGAATTTTCAATTCCAATTGCATTCCCTTGATTACAGTTTTGTGATCCTATCTTCCCTGCTTCCAAGACTTAAAAACTCAAATCCCTGTTAAAACTATCATCGTTAAGTAGTGATCTAGAACATTGATTTCTAGCATGATGCATTGTGCCCGGAGCATGTTCAGGAGTCCCATAAATTGCTTCATGATTCATGGATGATGAACTTGAGAGTAAATTCTCTGGTGTACTTGATGTTGTAAACATGTTTATATTAGTGCCCAATGATGTGGAAGGTAATAAGAAAGATGTCATTTTTGTATTTTTCTCTAGAGCTTGAACTTTCTTCTTTCTTCCCATGATAAGTACCCGTTTAAAAAATTATGTCTTTATTAGTTGAGCATAAAATAGAACATAATTTCTTTTCTCTAAACACATGCTGAAAAAATAGCATAATAATTCTTATCCTTATAAAATTATGTGCACTTCACGTGTGTTGCAAATCAAGTATAACACACCTTCCAAGAGAAGAAATACTTTAATTTATTTTCATACAAATCTACTATATGAATACAAAATGAATATAAGTCCACCACATGAATACAACAACAAGATATTGCTAGCTTCAAAGCAACATTCATCTCATCAAGGGGCTGCATTGCTAGACTTGCATTACATCCAAAGCAACATTTAAAGGTAGACTGAGTATATTTTCTATGTTGCTAGCTTCAAAGCAACATTCATCTCATCAAGGGGTCGCATTGCTAGACTTGCATTACATCCAAATGTTGATAGGATTCTATAGGTATCCATAAGTGCTATTCTCTCTAAAGAATTCTCAGTCATCATCTTTTCAAAGGCATGTTTTTTAATACACTTTAATAGTGCACTATCAGGCATGTGGCGAGACTGTTCAAAATACCCAATTGCATCTTCCCAAAACTGTATAATCTCTGTAATTATCCATCCTAATGCATATATGTCTGACTGAGGGCTATACACACCTCTCCTAGAAAAACATTGAAGCTCAGGTGCAAACCACTTCTTTCGTGCATGCTCTTGCTCTTTCTTATGCTTCCTTTGTGTAAATTGTTGGTCAGTCTCTAGAGGTGTCTTCTTCATATCCTTAAAAGCTTTTCTAGTCTCTGAAGAAACTAGTGCCATCCCCCAATCAATTATGCCAACTCTACATGCACCATTTGCTGTGAAATCTAATAGAATGTTACTAGGATGTAAGTCTGTATGAATCCATTGACCCTTATGTAACCTTGCTAGTCCAGCAATGAGTGCATGTATAATGTGGTGCACATTTGAACTAAAGTAGTTAATTTGCTCTATTTGCTCCCTTGTGCATACATCTTCCAATGTTCCGTGTGCCCTTGCCTTCATTTCTTTGCCTCTTTTTAGGACTATGTCAACATAGCGCCTAAACCTGCCTTGCTCATATGGTAAAGTTCTCATGAAGTCCATCAAGCTACCACCATTAAAATATGGTGTGATAGTCCATAAGGGCTCTTCTGGAGTTGCTGCAATAACACGAACAAGCACAGGATGCCGAATTTGCATTTGTGCCTCCTTCCTTGCCTCTCGTGTACGATCCCCTATGTCACCCTTATATTGCTTTCCAGCATAGCATATATGCTGTAATAATCCTGGAGCACCTGTGAGTTGTACTTTGTAGACAAATCCATATGTGCCAGAACCTATCTTTTCACCAACTTGGATCTCATTTTCAGTTATGTACATCATGAAGGACACATTGCTTATATGACTTGCCCTAATCTGTAGCTTTTGAGAATCACTACCTTGTACTTCTCGTGTTTTTCCATTCAAAATCCTTGCACTTTCTTCTCCTTTTGCTACTTCCTCCGCCCTTCCGAAAGCAATTGCTGACTTTTTCTCCCAACTTACAGCTAGTATGGTTTTTACATCCGACTTTATAACCTTTGTCTTATTTTTAGCCCAAAAGGAATTCCATAAATGCATCTTTTCCTCATTAATATCATTTGCAAATGTTGGGTTCCTTGCGCATGCTTCATTAAACCGGGCCAAGACATTCCCAATCTTGCTCTCTACCCATAGCATAACATCAGTGTCCCATTTTGTGATCCCTACAAGGTGTTTCCTGTTAGGATCTAGTTCTACTTGACGCCTTGTATTCAAAACAACTTTACTCTTTAGAGTATGCAATCTAGAAGTGCTTTCTATGGTCATCTCCATCTCCTTTGCACTCATGTTATTTATCTCTGCAAGAAGCTCATCTCGAAGGACCTGATTGACATACTTCCACTGTCCTTTAGATAACTCAAAATCAATCGCCTTACGCTTAGATCCTTCCATCCCTAAACCATTTGTAGGATCAAAACAAAAGAGCATTCAAAAATAGTTCTAAATCTAAGAAATGGAACAACTTTATCATAGCCAACCATACATGAAATTGATATCAACTTATTAAAAAAAGAATAATCACATCACATCATGCATACCAAAGAATAATGCTAGCTACATATTCACAACAGAAACTTTTAAAAAATAAATAAGCATATATTTTTGCCAGTTGTCCGCTACAACTAAGGAACTTGGTCCTAGGTCGTGGTGCCTCTTAGCTCCCTGCCTTGTGAGCACAGGAACCAGACACCACTTCCTAAACCAAGCCCTTATTTCATGTTTGAAATCATAATACTACACTACATAAAGCATGCCAAACCAATTTCAACTTACTCTATACAATGCACCAATAAATACATTAAAAAAGAAAGAGCACATCACAGGCAATGATGCATATGCATATTCACAACAGAAACTTTTAAAAAATATATAAGCATACATTTCTTCAGCTTGTCAACTAGATCTAAGAAACTTGGTCCTAGGTCATGGTGCCTCTTAGCCCCCTGCCTTGTGAGCGCAGGAACCAGACACCACTTCTTGAACCAAGCCCTTATTTCATGTTTGAAATCATAATACTACACTACATAAGCATACATTTCTTCAGCTTGTGAACTAGATCTAAGGAACTTGGTCCTAGGTCGTGGTGCCTCTTAGCCCCCTGCCTTGTGAGCGCAGGAACCAGACACCACTTCCCGAACCAAGCCCTTATTTCATGTTTGAAATCATAATACTATACTACATAAAGCATGCCATACCAATTTCAACTTACTCTATACAATGCACCAATAAATACATTAAAAAAGAAAGAGCACATCACAGGCAATGATGCATATGCATATTCACAACAGAAACTTTTAAAAAATATATAAGCATACATTTCTTCAGCTTGTCAACTAGATCTAAGAAACTTGGTCCTAGGTCGTGGTGCCTCTTAGCCCCCTGCCTTGTGAGCGCAGGAACCAGACACCACTTCCTGAACCAAGCCCTTATTTCATGTTTGAAATCATAATACTACACTACATAAGCATACATTTCTTCAGCTTGTGAACTAGATCTAAGGAACTTGGTCCTAGATCGTGGTGCCTCTTAGCCCCCTGCCTTGTGAGCGCAGGAACCGTCTAGACACCACTTCCCGAACCAAGCCCTTATTTCATGTTTGAAATCATAATACTATACTACATAAAGCATGCCAAACCAATTTCAACTTACTCTATACAATGCACCAATAAATACATTAAAAAAGAAAGAGCACATCACAGGCAATGATGCATATGCATATTCACAACAGAAACTTTTAAAAAATATATAAGCATACATTTCTTCAGCTTGTCAACTAGATCTAAGAAACTTGGTCCTAGGTCGTGGTGCCTCTTAGCCCCATGCCTTGTGAGCGCAGGAACCAGACACCACTTCCTGAACCAAGCCCTTATTTCATGTTTGAAATCATAATACTACACTACATAAGCATACATTTCTTTAGCTTGTGAACTAGATCTAAGGAACTTGGTCCTAGGTCGTGGTGCCTCTTAGCCCCCTGCCTTGTGAGCGCAGGAACCAGACACCACTTCCTGAACCAAGCCCTTATTTTATGTTTGAAATCATAATACTACACTGCATAAAGCATGCCAAACCAATTTCAACTTACTCTATACAATGCACCAATAAATACATTAAAAAAGAAAGAGCACATCACAGGCAATGATGCATATGCATATTCACAACAGAAACTTTTAAAAAATATATAAGCATACATTTCTTTAGCTTGTCAACTAGATCTAAGAAACTTGGTCCTAGGTTGTGGTGCCTCTTAGCCCCCTGCCAAATACAATGACACCACAAGCCAAATAAATGACCACATGTCGAAGTGCTAACAATAATTTATGATATAAGGTACAACGACACTGAAGCCAAATGAATGACCAAGTGTCGAAGACTAGTTATTTTGCAAATTATGTACCTAAGAAAACAACACCACAAGCCGACTAAACGACAAAGTGTTGAATCCTATTACCCTTCTAAGATTGTGAACAACACTGGCAATCGAATGGTATGATCAAGTGTTGAGCTAGTTTCAAAACAAGATGAAGGAGTCCTTATCATGACATCGAAAGTCGAGTATTACGACTAAGTGTCCAAATGCGTACTTACTTATCTAATTGCACCTATAGCCGAGCAATATGACCTAGTGCAGAGAGATAAGAACCATACAAATGCATGGCCCAAAAGATAACTCAAATATTACATGATCTATCAAGCGATCGATGTATTGTGCCGAAAGGCCAAATACGACACTACGTCAATACCAAATAGTCATATAATATAAAAACAAAAGGACACGTCATAAAACATTTCCATATTATTTTAAATACACCACTACATAAAACATCGCGCTAAAAGGTGGTGGAAGTTAAACCACAAAAGATCCAATGCTCTCAATAAGAAATATCTATAGGCAATTATATATATATATATAAATTTAGAATTAGAAATACATAGAGAGACAGAAATACAACAATTTAGAATTAGAAATACACACACAAACACACACACACACACCCCTAACTCTAAGCTCATTAGAAAATTCAAATTAACATTCCATCTCTAGTCAAAATTTATAAAACTTTAGACGCATCGATCTAATTTAATAATTATGTAAATATGTTTAAAGCTATATATCCAAAGGATATCCAATTACAAGACACATTAACTATATAAAGATATATAAGTATTTAAAGATAACTTAAACTGTAAATCAATGAAAAGGCCAACCTGGAGTATAAGAAAGACACGTGATGGAAGTCCGTCGTCGCTGAAATCAATGAAATAATTGATTCAATGTGACCTCAATGAGAGCGCCAACAACTGGAATCCAGACATCAATAACAGTTAATAAACAAAAGAACAAAACTTATGAAACAAGACACTTAGGAATATAGGGAGGACAAGCACCCACAAACACAATAAATGTCCAAGAAGCCTTCGAGAGCATTACTCAGGAACTGCTTCAGCTCTTATTGTCATACTACATTTAAAACTACATATGCTTTGCTTGCTTCATATGATAGCTTCAGGAGGCTAATCAATGATTGCTTCATTTCTAGGAATTCTTGGGTGTTGAAAAAAAGTTAGTCTCACAGTAGTCTCAAATAGAATCATGACAAGCTGATAGAAAAATAACTGAGACCTAATTAAAGAATGCAAATAGGCGCAACTGAAGATAAATGTCAAGCGCTCTATCAAAGAATGCAAACATGCCAATTAGAATCAGCGCATGCAAACAGGCCAACTAGAATGGGAGGTCAATGAGCCAAATACATAGTCATGGAAACACGAAAAGAAGAGCGGACCGTTCAAGTGAGCTTTGAGTTGTAGGCAAGCATCTGACACAAGGTCTGATTGGGAGCTAACAAATCTCGTTAAAAAAATAAAAGAACAGCACTGGGCTGTGAAGTAAACCCATTAATAGATGGGACGTTTTCAAGATATAGGCCATTTTGTAACACACCTTTCACTGATACTGTCATTAGAGATGGCTTGGAGATGGAGAATGTGTGCATGAACTTGAACAGCGGCCTGATCCTGGTGAACATACCAAAACAAGAAGTCCAAGAGAATGCATCACATATTCCCAAGCTCTACGACTTGTGGACTAAACTATATGCTCGGTGTAGCAACATAACCAACGTGAGGTGCGCAGGATTCGTTCTGGCGATGAAAGTTCTAGCAGTGGACACAGCAAGGAAGCCTGCAATAACTGAAGCTCTACGCGTGTGGCTGCTATTGTTGGAAAGTTGTTGGAATCGGCCTACCACTGTAGCTTTATAACGAGCCTGACAAAGGATGCCCAAGGTGTAGAACCAGAAGCAGGAGGAGATGGTGCCAGAGGGGAGGCTAGAGGTACGTGTGTGATGGGGTGCCGATAGCGTCAAGCACAACAAGCCCAAGACAAATAACGCAACAACGAAAGCTCCCGCTAGAGCACCATCCACCAGTAACTATGAGCTTTTTCGAAAATCTAGTTTATGGAAAGAAACCCACGAGGAATTGAAGGCAGCTGTAGGCGAGGAGGGAGGGCGAAGATAGTTTGGGGGAGGTGGTGCCGCAGCAGCAACAAAGGGGGGGTGGCGGAAAGACGAAGGAGGAGTGGTGCTGCAGCAGCAGTAGAGGGGGGGTGGCGGAAAGATGAAGGAGGAGTGGTGCAGCACCAGCAGCAGAGGGGGGGTGGCAAAAAGACGGAGGAGTGGTGGAGTGAGGGGAGGCGGAGGAGGAGTGGTGGAGTGAGTGGGGGTGGCGGAAAGACGAAGGAGGATTGTGTAAAAGATGGAGATGAACCACAAAATCCAGCTGGATGAAGACGGCTATGTACAGAGGAGGTGTGGGGTCCCAAAGCTTGACTGGGAGCCTATCATTAGTCCTCCATTAATCAAAGAAGGAGGCCCATAATGACAGCCCTCCAAGATTTGTTTTGTTCATCCACTTCTTTCTAATCGCACGAATTGGCCATGCTGGTAGAGTCGATGATAAGGTTGCTGTGATATTAATGATTGAGCCACTCAAGTAAGCTCACCTATCACAAGAAGATCATATGGTCTAACTATTTCAAGAGACTAGGATTGTTTTAATGTAATTTTTTTTACAAAAGGACCTCTAATAAAATTATATAACTTTATATAAATAGATGGTAAAAGAATTTAAAATATATATAAGAACCCAAAAACGCCCAAGAGAAGCTTATTTCACTAATCTTCAACAACAAATAATAATAATAAATATTCATTACAAGCTTAACTAAAAGAAATCAAACCTATGCACTTAGATAAATACAAAGAAAGATTAAAACAACTAGAAAGGCCACCCAATAAGAAATCAAAACTAAGATCACAAGACCCGAGATATCCCTAAAGCCTAACCTGCCCACTCTAACTCTAATGAACCAAGACTTTAAAATTAGCTACAAGATTAACTAAAAGAAATGAAATGAAGTCTGTGTCTATATGCACTTAGATAAATATATAAATGAAATTAGATTATATAAATATATAATTTATATCTAAAGCCAGCTAGGAAGATAACCCTTAGTGTAGACCTCGTGTAGACCAACTAAATGCAAGATCAAGGACCACAGGATAAGAAATTGAGAAGCTATTAGACTCTAATACAAAGGGATCTTACTACCAATTGATATCAAACTCTGTGTGCGTGTGTGTGTGAAAATAAATATATAATTATCTATAACTATGATGAAGTGAACTCAAAGCGAAAGATACTACTTCTAGATGAAAGTGTGAATTATATAAAAATACAGATCTATAAGTAAATATATACAAAACAATTAGAAAGGTTGAATGTCACTTTTACCTAATTAATTAAATGTCATGACATTTATAACTGAGATAAGGAACCTAGAGGAAACCTAAAACACTTTATTTTTATAACTCAAATATTTATTATTAATTGGTAATACATGCCAACCGTATTATAGCCATATATCAGAAATATATTAAATGCAATAACGTATAGGAGCATATAACCTTTGGGACCCTTCTATGAAAGCAACTTTGCTAAACCACCTACTAATTAGTTGGATGAAACAATAACACTTTAATAAGAAAATCACAAATTACCGACTTAAAATTTCTTCCAAATTAGGAAAAATATGAGCATCAATTCTTTGATCACCGCATAAATTTAAACAGGGCATAGATTTAAAAACCAATAATCCATGGCTAGCAAACCTAGACATATGCTCCCATCATATAAAAAATGTGAAAGATTATAAAGATTACATATCACCACAATAATCCAAGGTAGGGATTTCAACCATCACAGAACATAAACCACTCAAGCTTCTGAAACTTTTGTAATTTTCACTACCCTTCTGTATTTTAACATTTAGGCCTTAATTTACTTCCTTATGTATATATATATCTGTAAGTAATGAAATTAATAAAGACCCATCTGTTGAACTCACGTGATAGGGTTACATATGATGAGTGACCCCCCCGAGCCGTTACTACTCTATCCATGAAGATCCATGTACTTCTTTAAATCTGTGTCCATGTATTCAAATACTAGGTTCAGAAGCAGCTTGCTCTTCTTCTGAACATGCTCTACGCATAGTAGGCTACAAACAATGGAACGGTTGCTCAATGTGCAAATGGAAGTAACAGGACACCACAATTAGCGAGGAATTAGTGAGCAAAAAGAGACAGAAGAGAAGCTAAAAGTAAAAGAGGAGTTGTTACGACAAAAAGCTCCAACAAAAAGCCGTAGCTACTATATCAACACACAGAAAAGGGACAGCAGCACCAAGGTACTAGTGGATAGCCTAGCTGCCTATGAGAGCCATAGTGCTTGCAGTTGCAAGAGAGGGAAGAACGAGACCTTGCGAGTTGAGTAACGACCTTGAATGTGGAGTACGTAGTAGAATTGCAGAGGAGATAAGGCTGCAACATAGAAAATAAAGCCCACAGGAAGTTGGCGCGCTGATAGCCGAGCTATAAGTGGACACAAATAGAGGCTTGAATGAAGGGATGGGTTACTTGTACAAGGAGAGAACTTGTTTGAAGGAGGCATGGTAGGGAAGGCACTTGAGATGGTAAGAAGGAGGAGGAGGAGAGCAAGTCGGTTGATGAAGTTGGGATGTAGTGAAGCATAACCAAAGGAGTCGGGAGCTTAATAGAGATGGAGGAATTTCAAAAAAGGAGGCAAAGAGTAGGATGGAGTGCTCAGTGCACCAAAAAATAGGGGTTACAGAGGTGAGGCGCAAGTGTGAGGATGTAAGGATAAGAGCTAAAAGGTGGCAGTGCATAACGGTGCATAATGGCTCCAAGATGGCGGTGTGTAACGGTTAGGGGGTGTGGTTTGGTGGGTGTTGTGTGTAACTGAAGGTGCATGTGGAGATAGATAGCACCTTTCATTTGCACTGAGTCCAAATGAGTAAGAAGGTACAACGATAAATTAAAAAGTTACATGGTAAACAACCATAGGAAATTAAGAAGGAAGCAAGTAAAGGAAAATAATCACTATATAAGTATATATATAGGGAAAGTATCTAAAGACTCAAATGCAAGTTTAAAATCACATATACCATAGGAGCTCATTAATCATGTATTTTAGATTATGGATTGCATTTACATTTCATGCAATATCAAACGGCTTCATGTTCAAATAGATAAAACCTCTACATTATTATCATTCTAGCAAACATTAAATGTTAACACTAGATTATACTTGATTGCACAAGTCTTCTTTTGGTGCTTAATTCTATAGATCCACCCAAATTTTTAAATTGTATATATAATATGTTGGCGAAAGTTTCCAAATATATTTATCTATTATATAAAACTTTGGCGAATTTTCATGGACTTTATTTATAATTTTATAATCTTAAAGGCTAAACTTAGCTCTTTTTTTAATTTTAGTTTCAGATTCTGGCGAATATACTAAGCTCTTATTTTTATAAAAGCATATAAACTTTCACAAGCCATATAAAACTTTCGCTTATTAACGAAACTAACGCGAAAAAATCATCCATGCTTGTGACATAGTACTTTCTTTAATATTTTGAGTGCATTCCAACAAAATATATGCTTCCAAAACTATATGACAACATTGAGATTGAGAGAGTTCACTCAAGGAATCTATGCCTTTTTGTTGTCAATCACACTTTGAAGAACTCCATAAGAGTATATGGTTGTCAAAATGTTTGCCACTAGTCTCTATTGCTTGTAAGGAATCTATGCCTTTTTGTTATTAGTCACACTCTTATATGGTGAAGTTGAGTTATTTTGTCTCTATTTTATAACCTTTGTCACGTGATTGGCTAACTAGTTTTTCAACATCTAGCCTTGGATCGCGATTCCATGACCTCATGATTTCTTCCTATATATTGGAAGATGATCCCTGCTTAAACTTTTATTTCTCCAGCTTAGAATGAGCAGATAAGATGAGTATATAATGACATTTTTTCAATGTCTCCATATGCTTATTTTAAAGAGACACTCCCAACTTTGAAAATGAAATGTCCTTACACATCTTGTGGTATTTTACATGTACATTGAGGGTCTTTGTAGATGGGATCTTCACCAAAATATCTATGAGTTTTTCTTCTCCTCCTCCTTTCCTTCTTTCTCCCCTCCCCTTTCTCTCCTCTTTCGTCCTCCTCTCCCCTTTTTTGTTCCTTCCTCTTTCTCCTCTCTCTTTGTTTTTCCTTTTTCTCCTCTTCTTTATCCTTTACCTAACCTATTAATTTTCTCCTTTCTTTCTCTCTTCTTTCCACTTTTATTCTCCTCTTCTTTATCTCTCCCCTATCATATTCATTTTTTGCTTCTTTCTTTCTCTCGCCTTTCCTATTCTTGGCCCTGTAAAGAGTCCATGGAAAGTTTTTGTTATTGGGAATCCAAGTTGTGCAGATATTGAAATTTAAATTCAAAAAGTCATGCTAAGTTTATTGAACCTTATGTTAGTGTCTCTTAATCTACATTTTAGTGTTATGTTCCCTTAAGTGTAACTTAGCTTAGGGTTCTTTAGGGTTAGTTTAGGTTAGTTAGAAGAGGTCTTAAAACTCCCTGCCACAATTTATCCCTTTTTTGTTTGACGACAGCCCTTATGGAGATCACTTGTTTCCATTTAGTGCACCGAATCTTCTCCTTCATTACCTCTTAAATCCTATGTGTGGCAATGGCTCCTTCTCATTCCTCCCTTGTCAGGTCATCTTCATCTTCTCTGCGTGATAGTGGTGGCTCATCATTCCTTTGTTCTCAATTTGTATATGATTCACTATTAGTTTTGTGGTTGATCTTTGTTATGTGCATGAAATGAAGACTCTTAATCGATGCATTTAGAGTTAGTCTTGGCTCCTTGATGGATATTTGGAGTTTCTTGGCTCTATTTCTCAGTTCGAGAGATCCTTGCAACTCTAAGATGATTCCTCTCTATGAATGGTGATTATTACGTCCCAACTTCACACGTATGCATTTGGTATTTAATTTCAAGGAGGGAAGCTACTATTACTTCTCAGGCTCGCAAGTTTGCGGCCTTAAGAATGGAAAAGAAGGTTTCTTGTTAGTCATTTCTTTTGCATATGGAGTGTATCCAATAGAATGAAATCCAGTCCTAGTCATAAGAACACCAGATTAGATAAAGTGGGGAAATTTTATTTGGGAATTTTTCATTGATTATGGGAATCTTCCATTCATTATGGGAAATAAGCTGATTGTGGAAAACTAAATTATTTATGGAAAAACTTATGATTGTGGAATATTTCATTACTTCTGGGGGCTAAAATGTGATAGTGACATTGGCATGGAGCATTGCAAGATATTGAAAATCATATGTTTGGTGGTGTTAATAAACACCATTTGGGGACGTAGTTGATTGCTAGGGGTGTTGATAAACACCAATTGATGGTGTTAATAAACACCATGTAAGTTGACCAAGAAGAAAAACATTAGATGAAAGGATTTTGTAAACTGATATATTATTCATAGTACAAGTTCCTACAACTCTATTGCTATATCATAACATGCTTCTTCCATTCCTCCATCAGCATATTGTGCTCTTCTTGACTTTTTATGTTTGCCAACTGAGCCTTGATCCCACTACACAAAATGCATTTACAGAATTCACTAGTCTTAATGAGGGCTACATTATTGAATTCTATACTCCAAATCATACTAAATCTAAATGTGGATACTAGGCTCTCATAACCCATTGTTTAAGTGAAGTGTTGACCTCACGTAGGATGTTTATTTCCTTATATACTTTTGGTACCACCAACTATGTCTCTCTAGAGCCACCCAACATGGTTCTACTCTTGTGAGGCATCTACTTTGTGTTATTACCCCTAGAAAGTCTTGAATGAGAGACCTAAACATATCTGTGTGCACCCTATCCTCTTTACAATCCTTGTATTCCCATTCACATATCATTGCATACAATTCTCAAACTGCTCCCTATATCAATAAAATGATGTACCATGCTCTACAACACACCAAGATAACCATTCATCCTGAAGTTCTAGCATACCCGCCTAGCTAAGTCACAATGCCAAGCCATTGGCAACATATCATATACAAAGTTTGTACAAGATTCCAAGGAGCTGCCCCAAAATTCTTCCTTATTGTCATTAACATCATGGCATGTTGGCAACACCTAAACTTAAAGCAATCAATGGAAAAAACTTGTTGCACCAATTCCAATTACATTTGGCACATTGATGTTGGAGGGTCTCTTTGCTTAGGTTTCCTTTGAATGAAAGTGTATCTCTTTACTTTGAAGATGGAGCATCCTTTTCCAACATTCTTTTTTTCTTTTTCCAAAGAAAGGAACCTTCTATTAATGCTTGAAAGATTTCATACAAGACAACAACCCCTAAGGTGCTGAGTATGAAAAATCGAAAAAGGTTGAAAGAAAGAAAACCGGCCTATTCTAGAGAAGCCTAGCTCACTACCTAGGGGATCTATGGAACTGGGGCTAACAGCCAAGTGGGGGGATATATAGCCAACGAATTCCTCACGGAGTGAAGATGTAGAAAACATCTATAGGCCAAGCCTTGCAGAAACAAGCATGCCTCTCAATAGTTGCCCTGGAGCCTGGAGTCCCACGCTCCCAGGTGGATCGTAGAGTGTAAATGATATCCTACCAGATGGCAACCAAGGTAGCTGAGGGTGGAACCAGGTGCTCTCCCATCACAAGACTGTAGCGAGCCACCCAAATGTTGCAAGCCGTGATGTTGGCTACCACCTCCCAAACACTATCCTCCTTAGGAGGAGGAGCTAGGGTGTCAGGGGGACTACCTCGTGGAGTGCAATCCTTTGAATGCTCTAACCCTGTATCCAGTAGGTTGGGGAGATCTCATCAATATGAAACATGTGTCCTCCCTCTGTCAACCAAGCCACCATCCCCCAGGTGTAGTCTCTGTGGAGACTTTGCATATGTGTCATGATCTTGAGGGCTCTCATCCAGATCCTCACTGCGCTACAACAACGCCATAGGTAGTGCGAGATAGTCTCCAAGATGCCATCTAAGGAGTAATGGCACTGCCCCTCCACTCGCATATGCTCCAACCACGGGCCAATGGGCAAGCCTCTGTGGGCTGCTAGCCAAAAGAAGTATGAAATCTTCCTCGGCGGCCACAAGCTGGTGGACCACAACCATGTCCAAAACCTAGAGCGAACATCCCGGGGCACTCTCTGGGTCACCCAGTGTCTCTCCCTTGAGGGAGTCCACCTCGACGAGTCCATCTAAAGTCTCCTGCCAATCCGTGTGGTGTAGGAAAAGAAAATAAAGGCACCTCATCTATCATCTCAGCTAGGCCACCCCTGGTGGAGGGCCAGAACCACTCCCCCGGGTCCCACTAGACCTCCCTCAGGGGTCTACCCTCCCATAGCCAGAGGTGCCATCTAGAGGCATCCTGCTCTGAGATACTCGGAGGATCAATGTGCCACTCCTTCCCCAAGCATCCTACCACTCTGATCAGCTACCAGTGTATCCCATCAAGACTCCCATCCATCTTAGGGTCACTCCCAGTGAGGGGCTGAAGTAGGCCTCTAGGTCCTACACGAAAGAAGCTAGGGTGCGTGCTACTACGTTGCATCAAAATCCTCAAGGGAACACCAGTTCGGGTAAATTGCCCCAACCATCTGCTCTCTCTCCAAATGTGAAGTCCTTCCCACCAGGACTCAGGAATGGCTAAGTCGATCTCGCCCATCTGCTGCCCTACCCCTCTTAGATGCACTAGGGTGTTAAGCCTCGCCTCTACCTCCATAGGTAGTTTGCTCCGATGACCAAAAGACCCTGCTGGACCACTGTCCCACTGTGCCCAGCCAATGTGAGTCCACTGCCCAAGCATACATCCCTCCTGATCTCTGACCTCTGGGTGCCACATAAGGGGCTGGTGCTCAAACTCCTCTCTGCATCTGGGCAGAGCACAGATGAGACCCCTTGCTAGTCTTTGCCAAACCCTATGAAGACTCCTCATCAAGGGGGAGCCCTTCCCCATAAGGGGGGCCTTTGAGAAGATCCATCTATGTGAAGGTTGCCACTGTCCCCCCCCCAGTGCATGGGGTGTTCCTCAGAAGCTTTCTTTGTAAGAGGAGCTTCCAAGGCTCGGCACCTGGGGTGAGGCCACGAACCACCAACTTGCCCAAAAGGGCCCTGCTCTGCATCTCCGGATCAATGATACCGAAGCCTCCCATTGCCTGCGGTGTCTGCCAAGCTACTCAGGCCCTAGTGTTCCTTGTTCCGTCTGAACTTGTCTAGAGGAAGTTCCGTACCAATTGTTAGAGCTACCCAATGCATCCTCTGTGAAAGCACCAATAGGAGGCAATATACTAGGCAATGGCAAGAAGGACCTCGTTTGCCACTAAGGCGTGACCTGTGAGGGAGAGTAGAGAAGCTTGCACCAAACACTCTCAAGGACTGGGGCAATCTGCTGCTCTACTGTGATGTCAATTCCCACCTAGCGTCCGAGGTATCTCACTATCTAGCCCCGTGGTATCCATCTGAAACCAAAGTCACTCGCCCACTCATGGATCTCCTGTGTCTCCTCAAAGCCCATGAAGAAGCCTATGGATTTCGTCCAGTTAATCCGTGCTCCTGAGGCCTCACAATAGATAGCCAAGGTGCCTCTGACTCTCTCTAGACTCACTGTGGTGCCCTCAACATACAAGGCCGTGTCATTAACAAACTTCGAGTCAAGGAGCTCCTCCTCCTACCTGATTAGAGCCTCAACCTTGTGAGACCCGCCACCTGTGATCTCAAATAGTAGCCCAGATCCTCTACTACAAACAAGAAGAGGAAGGGAGCTACTGGGCAGCCCTGGCAGACCAAGTGAGAGAGAGGAAAGGCCTCGCTTGTGTGTCCTCCGATAATCATATGACTAGAGCTCCTTGCATATAGCGCTGAAACTCCTCTGACCCATCTGTCTGAGAAACCCAATCTCCTCATAGTGCCCTCCAGGGAAGACCACTCCACCCTGTCGTAGGCCTTCTCAAAGTCCAAGAGAAGGATGGCTAGTGGTTGTGACTCCTCCCTGGACCGATCCACTACCTCCAGAACATGAAGATGTTGTCCAGGATGCTACGCTCCTGGACGAACCTAGTCTGTGTGTCATGGATGATGTCGGTAATATAAGACTGCAATCTCAAGACCTTGGCGAGGATCTTGTATGCAGTATTAAGAAGAGTGATCGGCCTCCACTGTTGGATATCTGATCTATCTCTCCCTTTCGGGATCAAAGAGATCCACCCCCTACACAAGGACTGAGGGAGAAGGCCTGTGTTGAAAATCTCCCTGCAAGCTAAACGGAAAGGGGTGGAGATAATCTCCCAGAAATTCTGGAAAAAGGTCGGAGTCAAGCCATCCTGCCCTGGGCACTTCTAGGTCGGGAGAGCATTGAGGGCTTCCCAGAGCTCCTCATCTGTGAAAGGCTCCTCAAGTTTGCTACATAAGTCCCATGAGACTACTGTCGGAACGTGATCCCAAACTAGCTCTCATGCCACAAGGCCAGCTAGGGTCATCCTCTCTGTCTAAAATAGCTGCCTATAAAATCTGGTGGTCATGTCAAAAATCTCCTGCGGGTCAGTGTGCATGATGCCCTGCGAGTCCCGGAGACACTGTAGTTGTGTGCCACTCTCGATCGAGGCCCAGTGGTCTGAAAGAATTGCTTCATCATCCTGTCCCCCTGTTGTACCCATCAGGCCCAGGAGAAATGGTAGGAGAACTCAGCCCGTTGTAGCTCCGTGTCTTGAAGCTCAAGATGAGCGCTCTCCAATCTGTCATCACTAAGCCACTAAGACACTAGGTCCTACTCCTTGAGCCTCTTGATGGAGGCGAGGTCTCTCCTCAAAGCCGACTCGTGCTTCTGAAGGGTCCTCCTCCATCTAAGGGTGTGAGCCTGCAGCTCCACACTGCTCCTCTGAATTGCATCGGCAACCCACACAGCCCAACCCTCACTTGGTGCCATCTCTGAGTGTTCCTAGATCTCTGCCATAACCTACTGAATCTCCTTGTCTTGCAAGAGGTCCTTTGGAATGTGGACCCTATTCTGGGGGAGACCTCAGTGGGGTTGATCCAAGTGAAGTACCATTGGAGAGTGGTCGGACATCATGGTACCTACCAGTATCTCGGTAGCGTCACCTCTATGTCATGCCCAGTTCCCAACATAGAAGCAGTCTAATCTCTCAAGCAATCCATCATGTCTCCTCTGTCCAAAGGAGAAGAGAAGGCTGTCAGGAGTTCTACTGAACTCTGGCTCTCTCCACGGGTCTTTGCCACACTGATCATGAAAATGAACTGCTCCTAGGTACTACGCTCTGCTGCTGGCATCTTAGAGAATGAGGCACCACCCTACTTGTCTTCCCCAAACTCAGGTTGTTGAAGTCCCCTCCAACAATCCAGGAGTCAACATCTAGCAGACACTCTGACAGCGTCCTCCAAAAGGCTGAGTAGTGCTGTCTACACATTGGGGCATACACGTTCAGGATTCCAATCCTAGACTCTCTCGTCTGAACTCCCATCCAAACTGCCCGTCTTGGAATGAGCTCACCCTAATCATAGACCTCCGAAGCCAAAGTTTGTGATACTGAGATGCAGACCCCTCTACTCCGTTCTACTGCGGGAGACCACTCCTCTGGACCTCTCCTTGTTGGAAGGTGATGGCATCGTCTGATGTCTGCTACTGAAAACATGTGCTCCTGAATCCTAAGGATGTCCATTGCCCTCTGCAACTCCCGTTGGAGCATCAGGTATTGTGGCTGGCTACAAACACAGTCGTGGAGTTTGTGTATGTTCCAACTCACTATGGTCCATTTCATGAGGACAGGGGAGTCGAGAACAAGGCTCTCCTGTGAGTGGGTGCCTGTCCTAGAAAGACTGTCTTGTGTGATTTTGTCAGTGGTTTGGAGGGCGAGTAGTCAATGTTTGTGCGGCATCATACTAGGGTGGATACCGGCTCAATACTGATCTTCTATGCCCACGTCATCATGAAGGAGTCTTCCACCCCAAACAACTCTGCTTACGTTTGGAGGGGCCAGTAGTGTGCATGCTCCACCTTTGCCTCCATTGGCAATCTGATAACTCCTATTGCCAAACCACACAGCCAAACCACACACTGGCTCCTCACGCGTGAAGCTCATCTGCTGAAAGTTCACCTCCGTGCCATGGGCATACCAAAGATCTAGTCCCTGTGGTCCCATCCACTCATCCATCATGAGCATAATTTGATTACCCAAAATAGCATCAAACACCTCCGGGGACCACTTCTCCAACCCTGTGGAGGCAAACAAAAATCTCCAAACGAGGTGTGTCTAAGATTCCACTGCATTGATCAAACCCCCCTTTTGGGGCTGAAGCACCATGATTCCAATGGTAGAGGGTATGAGTCTAGAATCTCCAGATAGTTCTAGGGTCCTAACCTCCAAAAGTCCCATGGTAAGGGATGCCTAGGTTGGAGGTTGGGAGCTGCTGGTCGAGAGGAAGAGCCTCGTCCCTCAGGATCCCTCTCTGAGTGGACCTACTATTGCGATGAGGAAGCAGAAGGGCATCGTGGTTCCTTGCCTAATGACAGGGGTGTCGAAGCAAAAGAAGTTGCTACTGAAGCGGAGAGCGGGGCGGCAAGAGAGGAGAGGTAGGGACACGGGGGATAGAGGGCGGGGGGCGGGTGGTGAGAGTGACCATAAAAGGGGGGACTGAGGGGGGGGGAGGGGGTGGGGGGAACCTTGGAGGGGGAGGGGTTTGGGGGGGGTGGAGGGGGAGGAGGAGGTAAAAGGGCGACCTTAGGCCCCCTGCTGAGATCAGGCTCATCAGGGCTCTGGATCGGCTCCTCCATGGCCCTTGTCAGGCTAGCGTCTGCAGCTTTCGCCATCCCATACCTGTAGCATCAATGGTTCACTCTACTACTTGACTTTCATCGATGACTACAGCAGATATTGTTGGGTCTACTTTCTGAAAGAGAAATTTGAAGTGTTTTCCAGGTTTCAAGAATTCAAAGCCATGGTAGAAAACCAGACAAGCAGAAAGATCAAGGTCATGAGATCAGATAGAGGAGGTGAATACATGTCTTCAGCATTCATGAACTTTTGCAAAAATCATGGCTTTCGAAGACAATTCACATGTGTAGATACTCCTCAGTAGAATGCAAGAGCTGACAGGAAGAATGGGACTTTAGCAGACAGTGCTAGAGCAATGCTTAGTGAAAAGCATCTTCCAAATCAGTATTGGGTAGAAGCAATAGCTACACCAAACTACTTGCTTAATCAGCTTCCTACCGAACCGATATAGGGTATGACTCCTTATGAAGCATTCACTGGACACAAGCCACACATTGGGCATCTTTGCATATTTGGTTGCATAGCATATGCCCACATACATGATGATCATCGTAGCAAATTGGATGCAAAGTCACACAAATGCATCATGGTTGGCTATAGTGAAGAAAGCAAAGCATACAAATTGTATGATCCCATCAACCACAAAGTCATTATCTCCAGAGATGTAATCAAAATGGAAAACCTCACCTACACAGGAGATAGAAGCATCGACTTCACAGTCATCTACAGAACAAGTTGATGAAGAAGAGCAAGAATTGCCAGCAACACCCCAAGCAAAGCCATAGCAGCTCAGACGATCTACTAGGGAAAGCAGACCTCTAGCCAAATTGACATATGCTCAAAAAGACAAAGCAATTCAGGTTGAAACCACCAATTATGCTCTTATGACTACCATCATGGCTACAGAAGAGCCAGTGTACTTCGAAGATGCAGTAGATAAGCCAAAATGGCAAATTGCTATGAATGAAGAAATGGATGCTTTGTATAAGAATAATACTTGGGAATTATGTGACCTTCCACCAGGAAAGAAGGCCATAGCAAACAAATGGGTATACAAAGTGAAGTACAATCCAGATGGCAGTATTCAGAGATACAAAGCCAGACTAGTTACAAAAGGATTTGCACAACAATATGGTCAGGACTATGATGAGACTTATGCTCCAATAGCAAAGATGGATTCCATACGGTTTTTGATATCACTAGCAACACTCAGTAGATGGAATGTGTATCAGCTCGATGTCAAGAATGCATTTCTCAATGGTTATCTAGATGAGGAAGTCTACATGCAACAACCAGCAGGTTATGTTGAACTAAGAAAGGAGAATAAGGTTTGCCATCTCAAGAAAAGTCTAAGAGAGCTTAAAACAAGCACCCAGAAGTTGGTACAATAGAATCGACAAGTATTTTGCTGATCTGGGATACATGAAGTCCAATGCAGATCATACTCTCTACTACAAAGTTCAAGGGGAAGACATTACTATTGCACTTTTGTACGTAGATGATCTAATTGTGACAGGAAGCAAGGATAGCTTCATCAGAAAATTGAAACAAGACTTCTGCAAAGTTCGACATGAAAGATCTTGGACTTATGCACTATTGTCTTGGAATTGAGTTCTAGAGAGATTCAGATAGCACATTCATGAGTTAGCTCAAGTATGTTGATAATCTCCTAAAGAAGTTTCATATGGCAGATTGCAAGATTGCAACCACTCCCATGGAATAGAGTTTGAAACTTACTAAAGATTCAAAAAATCCTACAGTCAATGACAGATACTACAGGTAGCTCATCGGATCTCTTATATATTTGACAATCACATGGCCAGATATTTGTTATGTAGTAAGCTTAGATTCAGATAGCACATTCATGAGTTAGCTCAAGTATGTTGACAGTCTGCTGAAGAAGTTTCATATGGCAGATTGCAAGATTGTAGCCACTCCCATGGAACAGAGTTTGAAACTTACTAAAGATTCAGAAAAGCCTTCAGTCAATGACAGATACTACAGGCAGCTCATCGGATCTCTTATATATCTGACAATCACACGGCCATATATTTGTTATGCAGTAAGCTCACTAGCACAGTTTATGGCAAATCCAAAACAGTCTCACTGGAATGCAGCTAAAAGAGTCTTGAGATACATCAGAGATACAAGACAGTTTGGGATAGAATACAGAGGAAGTCATCCACAGTGGCATGGATACTGTGACAGTGACTATGCTGGAGATCATGAGACCAGGAGATCGACATAGGGATATGCATTTTTCCTTGGTCGAGCCTTGGTCAAGGTGCTATATAATGGTTGTCAAACAAACAACCAGTTGTTTCTTTGTCTTCGACTGAAGCAAAATATAGAACACTCACTACAGGTGCATGTGAGGCTATATGGCTCAGAAGACTATTGTCAAAAACAGATTACTTTGATGAGTCAAAGCCAACAACAAATACTGTGATAATCAATTGGCTCAAGCATTGGCCAAAAATCTAGTATATTACTCCAGTACAAAGCACATTGATGTCAGAGAGCACTTCATCAGAGAAAGAGTGTTACTTGGTGACATCACACTGCAGCATTGTGATAGCAAAGAGAATGTTGCAGACATCTTTACCAAACCACTCAGTAAAGAGCTTTTCAAGAAACACCGATTAGCTCTTGGTTTGATGCAGAGGAAGGACATTCCCATTAAAGGGGTGTGATGGAATGTAATGCTCAGTCCTTCTTCGATTCCCCAGAATCATCATCTTGAGGGAAGGCCTACTTCATGACGTTGATCTTGAGGGAAGGTGTTGAGAGTTCACGCTCAACATCATGTGATCATGTGTGCATAGCACCATCACGTGATCATATGTGCATAGCACTAACCTTATAGAGTGCTATAAAGGAAAGGGTTAGATCCCCTAACCCTAACCCTAAATGGGTTTATATATATTCTATTTTTTCAACTAAATCTAGTGTACAGTTAGTCATTTGTGGTGTGCTCTCTAGCTGTGCCCTCTCTCCTCATCTCCACTCTTCTCCTCTCCCCTCTTCATATTTTGTCAACTCCGGCCTACTGACTCTGCCTACTCTATGGAGGAGGGGGGGAGGTGCATGAGGGAGGCCACAGGGGCAATCTCTGGCGAGGTGACCCATCTGCCTGCATCGAAGACACTGGCCTGGTAATGCGGAGATCTCCACCCTCTGGCGAAGTGTGCCCCCTTCTAGGGTCTCGAGAAGGATCAACTCTGGGAGGGACTCTGCGCTCTCCACCACTAGTCTGATCCTGGGGACTCCATCATCTGCTAGAACAGAGGCGGTTGTCTCTAGCGAGGACTCAAGCACTGTGCCAAATGCTCGACCAATGGAAGGGAGGATGGCTTGATACTCCTTGGGGAGCCTTGGGAAGCAGAGTGTAACCAAAAACCATGGAACATGGTGTGTCGTATCCATGTCCTCCACTATGAACCCATGATACCAAGGAAAGAGGTAGACAAGGTGCGGTCCAAGGAGTATGGGGCTCTGCTCCACAAGTGTCGAGGCAGTGTCAGGGGAGCTCACCTGGATGAGGAAAAAGCCTCGTCCATAGATGGTGACCTCCTAGATGTGGTCGCCCTCTAATGTCAAGCTTGCCTGGATCCACTCTCGCACCTATCTCCATGTAGGCGTGAGGCAAAGGTCACCACCAAGATTTTATTTCACTGTAACAAACACGAATGCTCCCACCTACAAGGAGGCAAATGAAAAAAGAAAAAGAAAGAAGGACGACGAGGCAGAGAGGCAGAGGAGAGAGAAGGAGAGGGTGGCAGGGAAAGTAGAGGGGAGGGGAGGAGAGGAAGGAGGGAGCAAGGGGGAGGAGAAGGAGGAAGGAATGAAAAAGAGGAAGGAGGGCAGGAGAGGCAGGAGAAGAGGAGAAGAAGAAGGTGGGGGGGAGGCAGAATGGCGAGGGGGGCATGCTGGCGGGAGGGCAGAAGGGCGAGAGGAGGTGCGAGACAGCAAGGAGGGGATTGGGAGGCAAGGAGGCAAAAGAAGGGGTGGAGCGAGGGCGGGGGAGCAGGAAGGGGAGGTAGCAGGAGAAGGCAGGGCAGGGGGCAGAGGTGGAGCGAGGAAGGCATGGTGAAGCAGAGAGGGAGGAGGGGCGAGGCTTCTAGGAAGACATATAAAATCACACCTTCCTCAATGGTTTGTGTCATTATCTCATCCCACAAGGCAACATTTTTCTCCTTCTAAGGGTTCATAAATGTGGTTGTGTTAGTTTGCAATGAAGAAATTGGAATTGCCTCAACATAAGGTTGCTCAGTCTCACTTGGTGCATCCCCTTGAGCTATTGGTTCAAGTAAAGCAACACCAACATGTTGTAGATAGGCATTAGGCCACTTGACAACACTCCAAAGTGCTTCGCCCCTAATCATTGTGTTTACTCTTTCGTACGGCTTTCGTAGGAAGAGCTGGGTATTCTCAGTATGCAAGGTTCCGAGGCTTTTTGTCACCTACAGATATATCGAGGTTGTCGGTTGTAGTATATGTGTAGCTTAGGACCTCGAGTCGTGTTCTGGTGAGAGACATAGGCTTAAGTGTGGTAAGCAAACAAAGTGCATGCATGTGTAAAAGGAACGTGTATCATCATGATTGAGGTAATGAAGGCTTTTGCCTTCATTGGGGGTTGCAGGGTTTAGGAGGAGTTTAAGGATTAGAAGGAGGTTCCAGCGTTAGGAGATTCCAGCGTTTAGAAGGAGGTTTCAGGGTTAGAAGGAGTTCCAGGGTTAGAAGGAGGTTCCAGGGTTTAGAAGGCATTCCAAGGTTTAGAAGGAGGTTCCAAGGTTAGAAGGAGGTTCCAGGGTTAGAAGGAGTTCCAAGGTTTAGAAAAAGGATCCAAGGTTCAGGGTAGAGTACATGGTGGAGAACTTGTCTCCCTCGTAGATCATGGAGTTTAAGGGTTGAGGAACAAAGGGTTTAGGGGGAGCATAGGAGTGGGAGAGGAAGAAGGTGTAAGAGCATGGTGGAAAGAAGTGAGAAGAGGGAGGAGGAGGAGGAGGAGGAGGGAGGAGGAGAGAGAAGAAGGGAGGAGGAGAGAGGAGGAGGAGGAGGAGGGAGGAGGAGGAGGAAGAGGGAGGAGGAGAAGGGAGGAGGAGGAGGGAGGAGGAGAGGGAGAGGATGGGTTGCAAGGTTGGAGGAGAGGGGAGGAGGAGTTGCAAGGTTAGGACATGCTTTTGGACGTGGAGTGCAAGGAAGCATGGACACTTGAGACAATTGCTTGGAATACCAAAGTAGAACTCAACACAATGCCCCAAAGAGTGTGGGCTTCATTCCATTATGGGGTATTTATACAAGTTGGAGAGCTTCTCTCTCTGCATGTAGGAATTGTAACACATTCTCTCTCTACATGTAGAAGTCGTATGTAGAAGTTTGTAACACATTCTCTTTCTACATGTAGAACTCACATATAGTTGTAACACATTCTCTTTCTACATGTAGAAGTCATATGTAGAAGTTGTAACACATTCTCTTTCTACATGTAGAACTCACATATAGAAGTTGCATGTAGAAGTTGTATGTAGAACTTGCATGTAGAACTCACATGTACAAGTCGTATGTAGAACTTGCAAGTTGGATTTCTTTGAGGGATTATTTCAAGCCTTATGTGAGTACAAGCGGAGCTTTGCTACTACTCTACACACACATTCTGTTCTACCTAAGTCCATGTTGGCACAGAGACAACACATTGCATCCATAGTAGAAAATGGCAGAGTGGATCATTATTAATACACTTCGCTACTATCACCGATACATTATCTACCCCAATCTTTACACCACTACACTATCCATCTGGGTATTACACAAACTATACCAATTTCAACTACTTTATTCCCTACCAACATCTTGAGCTTTTGACTTCATCTAGTATCCATCCCTATCACTTCAATTATGGAAACTAAAATTATGAATAGATTACAGCCAAAAAAATTCATTAGAAAAATTCAAAAAAGTAATCCAGAACGCTTAACAAGGATAGCCATAGAGTGTGTTTAAGTGCCGAATAGAGGCCCCTTGTGATATCTAGAATGGCACTAGTCCCATTATCTCTATGAGATGATAGTGAATGGCCCTACTTCCATTCTCCATCATCTCATAGGGAGACTAGAATCAATGCCACTTTTTAGGAATTCATAGGGAGAATGGCACCAGTGCCATTCTACACAACCTCATAGGGATAAGTCCACTACTACCATTCTCATATCCTTATATGATTATGGAGAGTGACACTGGTGCCAATCTCCTTATGAGGGTTGTGGAGAGTGGCACTTGTGCCATTCTTCTTATGTAGTCATGGAGAATGGCACTCATAGCCACAACCCCTCTGGAAGAACAGCACTAGTGCTATTCTCCCTATGAAATGAAATGATACAAAAGAGAATGGCACCAGTGCCAATATATGCAAACCCATAGGGATAACGGCACTGGTCCATTCTACCCATGGGGTTGTGGAGATCGTCGGCACTAGTTCCATTCTTCAAAACCTCATGTGCAAGATGGCAGTGCAAGATGGCACTACTGCCATTCTCCCTATGAGGTTGTGGAGAATGACACTAATGCCATTTTGCCTCTGAGGTTAAGGGGAATGGAAGTATTGCCATTCTCCCAATGATATGATATGGAATGTCAGTAGTAGTATCATTCTCCATAGCATCATAGGGAGAACGGCACTAGTGCCATTCCATTATGAGATTATGGAAAATAGCACTATCAATGCCATTCTACTATGAGATTATGGAAAATAGCACTACCAATGCCAGTCCCCACACCCCATAGGGAGAATGGCACTAGTGCCAATATCCACAACCTCAAGGGAGAATGGCATTGATGCCATTTTCCACAATGCCCATAGGGAGAATGGCATTAGTGCCATTGTCTAACGAGGAGAATGTCTAGGGTTATGGAGAATGGCACTAGGTGTTGATCTCCAAAACCTAGTGCCATTCTCCCCATGTGGTTGTGGCAAATGGGTTATGGAGAATGGCAGTAGGTGTTGATCCCCACAACCTGGTGCCATTCTCCCCATGTGGTTGTGGCAAATGGTAGCAATGCTCAATCCCCACACCACATGGGGAGAATGGCACTGTGTAGAGAATGGCACTGTGCTATTCACCATAACCTCAAGGGAGAATGGGATTGGTGCCCAAAGGGAGAAGAGCACTAGCTCAAAGGGAGTATGGCACTATTGTCATTCTCCATATGAGGCTACAACCACAAGCTCAAATGGAGAATGGCACTAGTGTCATTCTCCATATGAGGTTATAAACCACATAGGGATTGGTGCCAGTGCCATTTTCCCCATGGGTTTGTGGACATTGGTACTAGTTCCATTCTCCACCGCCACATGAGGAAAGTGGAACTTGTCCCTTTGGGGTTATGTAATCATTTAAAAAGCCAAAAAAGAGAACGTCACTCTTGAATTCATGTGTGGCCCTAACCTTGCACCACACAGTGAAGTCACAACCATTGGCAAAAGGTGCTACTTCCTAATTGCGGTCATTGGTGGAGTGGAAGTTTACCCTGGTCATGCTAGTTTCCAAGTTGTGGCTCAAGGCCACGACCACTTGCTTGCACATGATCTTGCTTTGCTCTTTGGCCTTCGTCAAGGCCTCCTTGATATTCGACAACTATGGCAATGCTCTTGACAGTGGCAAAACTCTTGATGAAGTCCCCATATTATCATAACATTTGACAAATAGCGTGGTTCTATTCATGGTAATCCAACCATTTTGTGGGCTCAAAGAAATGTTGAGGAAGCCCAACTTTAATTATCTTAAACTTTAATTTCTTGCATTGTCCAAATTCAAGACCATGACATTCCTTTTGTTGCAGCAAACTATGTCCCCCCTACTCAACAAAAAATAAAAAATTGAAGTAGTTACTCTCTCCTACCCTCACCTTAAAGCAAAATTAAGCTGAGTTTGATGGTATAAAGTTCCCATTAATAAACTCTCCCCCCATCCCTTTGAAGCAAAAAATTAATCTAAGTTTGATACTGAATTAACTCCCCTACTTATGAAAATTAATCCCTTCCCGCTCATCTTGTCTCTGAATATGTGTTTGTAGTGAAGTTTAATGGAAAATCGGATTAATTTGTCCGTCCCGCTTTTTATCTAGTGTAACTAACATAAAATGTTACTTCATCACATGTGATTAACATAAGTTTGAATAATCTCCCCAAAAATTTATGCTCCCCGCTCTCTTTATATCAAATCCTATCACGAATTTTACATGCAATCCACCGCTTTGCGTTTGGCCTCTCATCTTTTATTCTAGTTTGAGTGCCCCATCCCTAATGGATTAATTTATTATGTCATCAATCACAGTATTCAAATTAAACTAAGCCTCGCCCCAATCCCAAAATTCAATCTCTGTCTCAATTCCCTCTCAGCCTTTGCATCGCCTTCACCAATCCTTGTCGCATCCTTCGACCTCTCCCTCTGTCCGTAATTCTCCCCTGCCTCTTCGCTCCCTCCTTCGATCTCTCCCTCTATCCCTACTTCTCTTTCTCCCTACTCAGCCCCTTGGCTACCTCTCCCTCCATCCCTTCCTCTCTCGTCTCCTCCAAGGATAGTGTATGCTCCCCTCCCCCTTCCCTCTAGCACTACATTTTTGTCCCTCCTCTCAAATCACCCTAGCGACTCTCCCTTCTCTCAATGCCCCTAACACCCCCTTAACTCACTGGTAGCTCTTCCTACTGTCTATGTCCTCTCTCTTGGCTTCTCTATGTGGATCCATCCTCCCCATTGATGACTCCTCCTTCCTCTCCTTCCTTCCTCCCTCTCCTCGGATCTGCGCTCTTCAGTCTAGTGGACTTTCCTCCTAAAGGAGCGGAAAATGTTCTTGGGATCGTGGATGAGGGGAATCTCCTTGAAAGAGTCAAAAATCTCTTTGGGGGTTGCTAATTGCATTTGGGAATAATGATGTTGATGCACCCCCACTTCTTCAAGCTTAGCGAGAAGCCATACACCACTGCAAACCCCCTCTTCAGCCCCTCTACTATAGATTTCATGTTCTTCATCGCTGCCTCCTTCCATACATCTCCCTTTCTGATCCACAAAGCCCTTTCATCTATGGAGCACCTACCAACACTACTGCACAAGCCTTTTGCAAACTTTTGGATCATCATGTCCATAGGTGTCATTTCTCACTTTTCTAACGCCAGATTTGCACTACTCCTTCTGTGAGGCAATGACTAGTGGAACAAAAGTCACTTCCGATTCAAAACCTACAAAGCATACCTTCATCCTCGTGAGACGACATGCCTAGTCCATTGGCTCCCTCACTCGCACTTGCATCTATCTGTTGTTGCATTGCACCTTTCTGAAGTCCTTGAAAATCATTGGAAGCTGCACAAAGTGTCACCTAGGGTGGTAGCTTCTCACGATCGGTGCTCACAATACAATCCTTACTGAAATCACCAGGTACTCAACTCCTTCCCTTTCCCTCTCTTTTCCTCTCTCCCCACCCTCACTCAAGCTGCCAATCAAGTGCTCTCTCTCTCTCTCTCTCTCTCTCTCTCTCTCTCTCTCTCCCCCCTCCCTCTCTCTGTGTCTCTCCCCCTCCCCCCCTCTCTCTCTGTCTCTCTCTCTCTCTCTCTCTCTCTCTCTCTCTCTCTCTCTCTCTCTCACACACACACACACACACACACACTATTAGTTGGAAAAGAAATCAGGACCAAAGGCTAGAGGCTAAGCATGGCGACGCTCGAGGGCCATAGAGGAAAGGAGAACGTGAGGGCGAAATGTTATCATGGGAGGGTAAAAGGAATTAGAAGGGGAGGGAATGAAGAGGGAGACTATGACACAAGGGGAAAGGGAGAGGGGGAGGAGAAGCATGTACATGATGGGAGGAGGAATGTAAAGATGGAGACATCAAGGGAAGAGGACCATGCTTTATTTTGAAAGGAAGGGAAGGGAGAAATCAAAGTACTAGCTAGGTGGCTTTATAAGAATGAGCGTGTCTCATCAAGGAATAGCCCCCTCCTTTTATAGCCAAGAGAGAGGGTCTCTCCCAATAAATGCATCCTCCCACATGCATGGTGTGTGTGGAAGAGTCTCCCATGTGGGCTAGGCAGTTACGCACTCTCAATTGTGTGCGATAACGCTTGGCCACATTTTTCCACATATATCAACTCCCATATCCCAAGTCTATGATACTCCCTTGGTCTCTTCCCAATTTTATAATACGTTCAAACATCTAGGAGGACAAGTGGAGGGTTGGCACAAGGAATCTTGCCACCTCATCCTACTTTCCCCATTATTTAACTTGCATCCTTGGACTATCTATACCTCCCCCACATGGGCCTATCCTATATGGAGGGAATAACCCAATATAATATCCATCTCCACCTATTTTATATTACTTCTCCCATGGACTTTGAGCCATATCTCACTAAATGCAGCCTAGGTGGAGGGGTGGCACATGGAGGAGCCATGCCACCTTACATTTTATAATATTACTACCATGGATCACACCTTATGGGTCCTCTTACATGGAAGGGTGGCACATGTTCATGCCTTGCCACCTCAACCCTGGGCCCTATGCACACCATATTTTATTATACTATTGCCACACATACAAACACACACACATATTAATGCCTTTTTCCTTATACAAATTTATCCATAACAGTTCCCCCCCCTAGGCAGGGAATGCATAGCATTTCCATGCTTGGGTCCCCATCATGCACAAAGAAGGGCTTGAGATAACGCTTGTTGATCACCTCCTGCCATATGGCTCATGCAGCTCCTGAACTTGTACAGACCCATTGCTACGTTCCTTGATGACTTTATATGGACCGGTCCATAGTGGCAAAAACTTCTTATCCATTTGGTGGTCCAATCTGTTATCAAAGCATAGCACATTATCCCCCTCAGCAAAGTGTCTTTCCCATCCCTTGCGAATCTTAGCATCCAAGCGGGCCTTTTGTCGATTCTTTTGAATCTCTGTTTGATGTAGGGCAAGGCGTCGGGTTTCATCTAGCTTCTCAAGTTGCACCAACCGGGCCTCTACATGTTCATCTTCTGTCATCCTCTGTTCTTGTGCCAATCTCAAAGCTAGAATCTCTATCTCTAGTGGTAAAATGGCCTCATTACCATATACCAATTCAAAAGGAGTGTGACGTGTAGATGTTTTATGAGTGATATTGTAAGCCCATACGGCTTGTGTGACCTTCTGATCCCGCTGGCTCCTATTCCCTGTGGCAATTTTTCCCATGGTTTTACAAAGGAGGCCATTGGTCTACTCCGTTTGACCCATGGATGCTGGATAATAGATGCTAGAAGTGCGATGATCAATACCCATGCGATCCATGAGTAACTCCACTGCTTCATTTAAGAATGGACTCCCATGGTCGGAGACTATTTCCATGGGTGTCCCAAACCTTGTGCAGATACGTTCAAATATGAAATTTGAAACTGCCTTACCATTTGCAGTGGGGAGGGTGATAGCTTCAGCCCACTTAGTGACATACTGAGTGGCTACCAACAAAAGATACTTCTTTTTGCGGGCAGTCATGGGCAAGGGCCCAACAAAATCTATTCCCCACTTTTGAAACGGATGGATGGACATCACTGGGTGATGTTGCCCAGGACGCAAATCCTTCCTACCAAAGAATTGGTGTGGTTCACAGGTTTTGCAATACAAAGTGACATCCTTGAACAAGGTCGGCCAATAGTATCCAGCATGTAAAATCTTCGTATAGTCACTGGCATAGTGGCCTCCACAAAATCCATCATGATAATGCTTCAATACCTTAGGTACTTCATCTGCAGCAATGGCCCGTCTTCGTATCCCATCCATGCCTTAACGGTACAACACCCCATCAAAGAGGGTGTAGCGCCTACTATCTTTGCGGATCTTCTTTCTCTCATAGCTAGTACTTTCTAGAGGAAAGGAGAAAGCAATCAGAAACCTATAGATACCGCCATACCATGGATCCCCCACTTCTATGGCTGCTACAAGGGTTACATCGAGGCACTCCTCTAAATCAATCAAAGCATTCTTTAAGTTGGAATAACCCCCTTTTACAATTTTGAAAGAAAAACCATATTCTTGTAGAACTGCCAACCATTTGGCCAACCGGCCCATGGGATTTGGTGATTGAAGAACCTGCTTTGCAAGACCATTGCTAGAGATTATAATGAAGGACTTTCCAGCCACATAATGCTTAAATTTCTCAATGCAGAAAACCAAAGACAAGGCATGCTTGTCAGCCTCTGAGTAGCATCATTTGGTGTCGAGCAATTGTCGAGAAGCGAATCGAATGGGATACATGAACCGATCCTCCCCTTGCTGGAGAAGAATACCTGCCAGAGTATGCTCACCAAACCAACATTGATATAGAAAGTCTTTGACCAATCTGGATTGTGTAGAATGGGTTCTGAAGCCAAAGCATTCTTGATTTGTGCAAACCCATGATCACAATCCTCATCCCAAGAGAAATCAACCCCATCTTTTAATAGCATAGTCATGGGTCATGTCAAAGCAACATATTGATCAATGAAGCGGCGATAGTATCCTGCTAGATTGACAAATGAGCGTACCTAACATTTGGTTGTTGGTGGGGAGAGCTTGAGGATGGCTTCTACCTTCTCGGGGTCAGGCTTGACAACCTCAGATGAGACAATATGTCCCAGTAACCTCCCTTGAGTGGCTCCAATGGTGCATTTCTCTGGGTGAGACTACCATTCACATCATTGACCCTTTGGAAGGCCAACCTGACCTTCATAACGTGCTCCTTACATGACGAAAATATACAAAAATAATCTAAAAACACCTCCAAGAAATCCCCCAAATAAGGAGCAAACACCATCTGCATAAATCTTTGAAAGGTAGCAGGAGCATTGGTGAGGCCAAATGGCATTACTTTGAATGCAAATGTCCCCCAAGGTGTGGCAAATGTGGTTTTAAGCACATCACACCGTACAATGAGTAGAATTGAAATCAAAGTTCTCCCAGCGTATCAGTAGTTCTTCACCTTGAATCATCCACAGTGTATCATCCCACCCGTCGTCTCCTTAAGCAATGCACTGTACAATCAATTGTTGCAGATCGACATGAAGATCAAGAAAGAGATCTCGCCCATTGGTAGTCGTAAGGCATGGAGGACCAGGCACCAAATCCTTAGACTCGTCGAGAAGTGACATAAATATCTGCCCTCTTCGTGTGGTGTGCGTCCATGAAGTGAACTTGAAAAAGTTCAGAATCTGCGATCTAGTAGGAGATATGAGTAGATCACATGAAGTGAAGTACTTTTGCTTTTTACAGCATGTGAAAACTCCCTATGGTTGGAGAGTTACAGTTCTCAAGATTTCAATATATAAGCAAGAATCATTACATTTTCATCACTTCTTATTTGCTGGCCCAATGGTAAGTCTCCCTTTTGTGAAGGGGGAGGGCTTGGGTTCAAATCCCACTCTTTAAAAAAAAGAGAGGAGAGGAGAGGAGAAGGAGAAGAGATAGAGAAGGAGAAGAAAAAGGGAAGAGGGGGGGTGCGGGATCTGTTATAGTTTTGCAGAAACCCAGAAAAACAGTCCGCGACCAGAAGACGCAGGAGCCTAGAAAAATGTCACGATTTGTTCACGATACGCACGGGTGTACACAGTGGATTCACGAATGCATGCGTGGGAGCACAGATGTTACAGTTCTATAGCTGCAATCGGTACGAGCAGAAGATTTGCCAGCCAGAATACACGTGGGAACCGCAAGCAAAAAGCAAGCCGACTGGAAACATCGCGATCTGTCCACGATGCGCGTGGGTGTACACAGTGGATGCGCGCATGGGAGCACAGATGTTGCACTTTTGCAGCTGCGATCAGTATGAGCAGAAGATTCGCTAGCCAGAATACACATGGAAACTGCAAGCAGAAAGCAGGTTGACTGGAAGTGCAGAAGCAGGGCGATTTTGTAGCCGTAGAGATAGGGAAGGCATGCAGTTTGGAGGCGCAAAGGAAGAGAACTGCACACAAAAGAGGCCGTAGTGCCATACCCAGTCATAGGAGTAACAGATTTTATACCACTAGCCATGGAGATTTCAATCCCAGCAGCCACACCATTTCTATTAGCCGGAAAAGAAATCAAGACCAGAGGCTAGAGGCTAAGCATGGCGACGCTCAAGGGCCATAGAGGAAAGGAGAACGTGAGGGCAAAACGTTATCGTGAGAGGGGAAAAGGAATTAGAAGGGGAGGGAATGAAGAGGGAGACTATGACACAAGGGGAAAGGGAGAGGGGGAGGAGAAGCATGTACATGATGGGAGGAGGAATGTAAAGATGGAGACATCAAGGGAAGAGGACCATGCTTTATTTTGAAAGGAAGGGAAGGGAGAAATCAAAGTACTAGCTAGGTGGCTTTACAAGAATGAGCGTGTCTCATCAAGGAATAGCCCCCTCCTTTTATAGCCAAGAGAGAGGGTCTCTCCCAATAAATGCATCCTCCCACATGCATGGTGTGTGTGGAAGAGTCTCCCATGTGGGCTAGGCGGTTACGCACTCTCAATTGTGTGCGATAACGCTTGGCCACATTTTTCCACATATATCAACTCCCATATCCCAAGTCTATGATACTCCCTTGGTCTCTTCCCAATTTTATAATATGTTCAAACATCTAGGAGGACAAGTGGAGGGTTGGCACAAGGAATCTTGCCACCTCATCCTACTTTCCCCATTATTAAACTTGCATCCTTGGACTATCTATACCTCCCCACATGGGCCTATCCTATATGGATGGAATAACCCAATATAATATCCATCTCCACCTATTTTATATTACTTCTCCCATGGACTTTGAGCCATATCTCACTAAATGCAGCCTAGGTGGAGGGGTGGCACATGGAGAAGCCATGCCATCTTACATTTTATAATATTACTACCATGGATCACACCTTATGGGTCCTCTTATGTGAAAGGGTGGCAAATGGTCATGCCCTGCCACCTCAACCCTGGGCCCTATGCACACCATATTTTATTATACTATTGCCACACATACAAACACACACACATATTAATGCCTTTTTCCTTAGACAAATTTATCCATAACAACACACACACACACCAATTTGAATTTCAAATTTTTCAATTTGAAATCCCAATTTGAATTTCAATTCGAATTTTAGAATTTGAAAATTGAATTTCATATTTTGAATTTCAAAGATTTAAAATTTGAATTGAGACTTTGCAAAGGCAACCTGAGTGGTCATGGAGAATGGCATTAGTGCCAATCTCCACAACCCCACAAGGACAATGGTGCCAATCTTTGCAACCTAGTGCCATTTTCCATATAGGGTTGTGTAGTGCCAATGTCCATAAGCCCACATGGAAAATGGCACTGGTGTCATTCTCCACATCCTCATATGGGGTTATGGAGATTGGGACCAGTGCCATTCTCCCCATGGTTTTATGGAGAATGGAATCACGTGGGTAGAATGGGACAAGTGCTAATCTCTGCAACCCTATGTCAAGAATGGCATTGGTGCCATTCTCGACACGGGGTTGTGGAGATTGTCACTAGTACTATTCTCCATGTTATATAGTTTGACATGATTATTTTGTTATCTTTGTAAGCTTAAATTATTTGAAACAGTGCTTATTAATTTTGAGCGCATCCTTTCCAATGTTTGTTAGCTTACTAAAATCTATCTGCATAGTATTCCTTTAGCTTGTTAGAATACATAAGTTACTATGAATTGTTTTATATTTTAATAAATGTTCTCTACTTTTGTTTTTTATAATAACCAAATATTTTTCTTTGTATCACTAAATTGCATACTAATATATATAATTTATAGGATGCATTGAAAAAGGGAAGAAATAAATAGTAATAAATTCCAGTGAAAGAATCAAGCATGGTTAATATGTTTGTGTTGAAGATACTCGTATTTTTTAAATGATTTTGTTTTCTTCTATAAATTAATAGTTTTATTCTTTAAAAAATAAATATATGTCTAAATATATAACTTATATCTCCTTGAAATTGGATGAGAGATTCCCTCAAAGTAATAGTTACTCATATAAAATTTTCTCTATTTTTTAAAAATATAAGCACAAATGAGCATTCGTGTTTTTAATACTATGATTTTTGAACTGGTGAAATGTGAAAATATAATGCAAATAATAAATATTTATAAAATATCTACACAATTCAACATGGAGAATGGCATTGGTGCCAATCTAGACTGCCCCATGGGGAGAATGGCACGGGGACCATTCTCCCCTTGGGGTTGTGCAAATTGGCACCAGTGCCATTCTCCCATGGGGTTATAGAGATTGGAATTGGCGCCAGTCTCTCATGGAGTGTAGAGATTGGCACTAGTTGATGGTTACAATCTTGCCAATTGTATAAGGTCTTGGTTTTAACTTAGTGATTTCCCATGCCTATGGGCTTATAAATTGGGGATGCTTGCCTCTTCCTCACGTTCATTATGGAGCTCTCTCTTTTGCATATGTGCAACGGTTACTTGAATCCATTTGACATTGATGTGGTCATGGCTAATAACAAAGGTTCTACTCCCTTTGTTCTAGGTTCTATACTTACAAAGGACCCTACCTTCAAATTTACTATTCTTTATAGTCAAGTCAATATCTTGAATCAACAAAGTTTTTGAAGATGAAGCATCTCCATCCTCCCAATCCAATTATCAAGCCTTTCAAGAACAGGAGTGGATGGAACACATTCTACAAATGGAGTAGAGCTAGAGGTCTCCCCTTATACAATGGCAATTTTGGGCTTCTTATCTTCCAAAAGAGCATTCTCATGAAGAGTTTATTTTATGAAAGACTGGATGATTTTTTCAAGTTAGTTTTGTTACGAAGCTAAAATTTTATATTGGTGTCTAATGTTTGTATGCCATAATAAAATCAATGTTTGAAACATTCGTTAGGATCTAAAACTTTTATGCAAAAAAATTTAAAGTTTCACTAGGATTTCAATTTTTTCCTTGAAAATTCAAAAGAAAATATATAAAAAAGTACTACATTCTACCAAGATTGTGAAACTTAAAAAATGAGCTTGAAAACTTCGCCAATATTTTATATTAATATATAAGTATAGCTTCAATAAAAACATCGCTGGGGTCACCTATTAATAGGGGAAGCCCTAAAAGTGGGAGGAGGAAAGAAAGCTAACAAAGATGCAATTCCATTCAAGAGGGAAGGACTAGTATTATAGACACACTAATTGGAGAAGAATCATTCAGTTATTCCATCAACATTTTGATCTGTTGAAGTAAATAAGAAAATATAAGGCTTAAGTATACAAGCAAATCAAACTATAAAAATCTATCAAGTTTTGTCATTCTAATACCACAAGAAGTTGAAAGGACTATTTTACTAACAACAATTAGTAACTTTTTCAACAGCCTCTTTAACATATTTAAAGATTCACGCTTTTAATTTCAAGCTAGAACATAACTAAAATCTGTGTTGTAGAATTTTCTGCTACAAAATGCTAATGGGAATTGTAACCCACTTACAAAATCTTCAAAATTGAAATGCTGATAATACATATAAATACCTTTACAAAAACTCGTTAAGATTCTAAAACATGTGTGAACAAAAATTCGACTATAAAATATTAATGTGAAGTGTAGTCCACTTACAAAATCTTCAAAAAAATAAGTTGAAATGCTAAATATTCATTACATACTTTCTTAGCACAAGAATATGTTGACACACACATACATTTTATCTCAACGTCAAACTCAACCTACTAATAAAGCTCTACCTCTAAAAAAGCTACAAACTAGTTTGGATACAAAAGCTATGAGACAATAGAAGAAAGAATGCAAAATCTATAGAGGTAGGATTCACAAGAGAAGCGCTCCACAAAGGCATTCGTATGGCCAATAATTAAGACTTCTACAAAAGCAACAAAAGTAGGAATGCAAAATTTGTGAATACAGGCATCACAAGAGAAGTGCTTCACACAGGCAGACTGTAACCATTAAAAACCTAGAATTGCAAAAGAAATTAGTAGTAGCATAACTCTTCACATTGATGAAGTGCACTATGTAGACTTTGTCAAAACTTGAATGTAGGAGAGATTGTGTCAGAATCTCAAACCTTTCTTTGTGTGTCAAGAATCTAACAAATGACAGAGATACTAGTGATTACACAATTACCTTCAACCCTTCTACACACATAGAGAGAATCCCAACCTTTATGGTCAAACCAAGTTTCTACCCATCAACCACTATTGCAAAGCATAAAGAGATTTGTGGAAACCTTATCAGAAAAGGGGAGGGCAACCAGTTGCTCTTAGCTACAATAGCAATAACTATCATCAAGCTAGATGTGACCTTCAAACAGAGAGATGAAATGATCATTGGAGATGGCCCTTTGGTGGATTATTTACTCACCATAAGTCTCACCTACAAAGACTATGCTTATGGTTTCTGTTGCTTTGGTTATTTGCTTAGCCTTAGTACACCCCATGAATTAATCTATGCTTGCCTTAGCTAACTTTTGGAGCAATAGGAGATCCTAGTTCTTAAGGGAGCTGAGAAGTTTAAGACGTTTGGGGAGTCACAATTCGTACTCTACAATGTGGGTTGTAAGCAAAATGCTCAACCCATAGCCTTTAATATGATGGATGCGTGCATAGCACAAACACAAAGAGTGCTAAAAGGCACAAGGGTTAGAAACCTTAACCCTAAACCTAAAGGGGTATGTATGTATTCATTCTTTTCCACTAATAAGTTAGCCGTTTATGGTGTTTTCTATGCTATGTCCTGTCTCCTCATATCCACACTTCTCCTCTCCCTCTTCATATTTATTCATGGTATGAGAGCTCCTTTATCTTCCATGGAGACATTGCAATCCTTGAAACTGTGACGGAGATTGAGATTATGAGGTTTTCATTCCTTTTGTTGATGAGAGGAATTTTTTTCAATTTTCTCTTGAGAGATTTCCCTTGTGTGAGAGAGTTCATTCTGTGAGCGAAAGAAATGATTTCTTTTATTGAGAGAGAGAGAGAGAGAGCTTTTGAAGCTCTAACTTTGAGATGGATAAACTAGCCTATTTTAGTTAAGAGAGTCCTATCCTACTCTATTAATAGCAACTACAAGCAAGAAAACCAAGCAACAAAGGGCATCGACTACAACACAACAAAAAGGCACTATAGCAACTCTAGCGACGACAAGCAATAGCACACAAACGGTTGTGATAGACCAAAGGGCTCACAAAGAAGGACACAAATGTGAGCAGCTCAAACAACACTGCATGTACATGACCCAACAAGCAAAGTGATAGACATGCACAAATGTAAGACAACTAAGCAATCAGCATACCCTACTCTGCAAGTTGACTCTACAACTGTAGACAACACAGTTTAGTAATGCAACCTAAGTGACATCATGGATGGCGCTCAACAAGATACAAAAGTAAGGGAATCAGTCGACTCAAAAGCAATCAACAATGGTACTCAACTGGTCAGCAATAAGAAATTTGATGGATACTATGCCAAGCATATAGAGCAAAAGCTCAACCATGACACAAGTAAGAGACAAACTTAATCTATTGGACTAGCCTAGCATCTACAAGCCACATCAAATGTAGCAATGTAGCCATGAGCGACTATAACAATATAGTTGACAATCTTGGTAGAGAAAAGAAGATAAGAGTAAGCTACTTTCAATCAAAAGCCCTAATGTTCAATAAAATTGCACCCTAGCAATGCCAAGCACTGCAAAAAAATAGCTAGAGTAGCCATCAAGTACGACTAGTTTGACAAAAATCACTGCAAGATGATGGACCAAATAGATGGCTACACATGGGCACAAAGACAACTAGCCAAGAGAAAGGCTCACACAGGGGACTACAGTGATGAACGAGTAGAAACAACAACATAAGTAGCTACGAGCAACTAGGAGAGGTAGATGACTATCAGGATCAATAGACAGAATCATCATCAATGATGGGAAAGATGGACATAGAGAGAAAATCTCAAAGCTTTGTGTATCTTATGGTTGATGGTATACATAAGACTAGCACAATGTGTCTTGACATTGATTGTGATTCCAAGGTGGAATGCAATTATCAAGTCGACCATGTAGATTAGAATCCATGGGACATTGATAGTGATACATCATCTCATGAATAAACCCGAAGAATGGTTTATAAACTTCAAAGATAAAACCATTAGAAGAACCTATGAATACTCTCTACACGGTGGATAATACACCACATCTAGAGCAACGGAAAGACATAGTTCCTATGAGCAATTATATTGGTGCAAACTGATTGGTGAAAGATGTACTTTAAGTTCCAATGCTCAATAAGAACCTTTTGCAGTTGGACAAACGATGCTTATATAGGATGCCAGCTTCACTACCAACGTAGCATGCCATGTCAATTCAACATCAACTGCTACCACTTCAGCAAAATTGCAAGCATCATACGTTCAAATAATGAAGAAGGAATTGTTTTGGGGGATATGATCTTCGAAGCATCTTCCATTGAAAATATTTACAATGGAATAACAAGTACTAATGCGTATCTTAACGAATTGCAAAAATGAAGAATTTTTCTTCTCCCCACATGACAATATTTTTTGGTATGCATTGGTTGAAACACTTGCATTGAAAATTGAATTGTTTTTTTGCAACACAGACATCTCTTATCGTTGTTTTGAAAGTGCTAACTCCTCCACCAACAAATTCTCTATTAAAATTGCAATAGAGCATCCACACATGTCCATCTTCCCATGCAAATTACATAAGAAATTTGATAAGTGAAAAATATGGAGTGTTGAAATGGAGGATTCCTTGAGAACAATTTTGTTTGATGATAAGAAGAGAACAATAAAGGAAATGGTAAATACCATGCAAACTCTCTACCCAACAACAAATATATCTCTAACATAAATCAAAAGAAAAATATCCAAATTGAAAAATACAACTACTAACGTGCAAATTAAAAACACAATGGAAGCATCAAACAAAAGGAACTTTAAAAGACATCAATAACATAGAAACATCGCAAGGAAACAAATGTCATAGGCAAAGAATCACTATTGCTGATAATGTTAGTAAAGAAAGATACTTGATGTTGTTCGAGCATTGCTCAAGACATGTCATGAAATATTTAAAAGATATCAAGGACATCCCTTCTTATGATTGTTTCTCTTGTGAAAGAATGGTTTTTAAAAAGCATAGCATTTACCTAAGAAAGGCACATTTTGATTGGATTGCATGCAAAAGAGAGATGCAT